>NC_089827.1:74038220-74065720 GCF_035046505.1 Tiliqua scincoides
ACACCCCCCTCCTATCTCCGACATGTCCCCTTCCCTCCTTGATCCACTCCATTCTGCTCACCCCACCAACAACAACATTAATGGGGTCTCTCTTGGCTGCTGCCACGCATGGTGTGTCCCTTGGTATCTGTGGCAGCAGCCCATAAGTAGGTGGCTATGTATACTTCCATGGTTGGCAACCTTCAGTCTCGAAAGACTATGGTATAAGCCCACAGCACCTGGTATTCCCAGGCGGTCTCCCATCTAAGTACTAACCACGCCTGACCCTGCTTAGCTTCCGAGATCAGACGAGATCGGGCATGATACTTCCATAGTGGCATTTATAAAAGAGTCTTGAGAAAATTTCTTTTGGCAGAAGACAGCCTATTAAGTAAGTGAAGATAATAAGTTATATTTCATGCTTCAGACGTTCAAGCCCCAAATAATGGCATCCCTTGCTAAGGGTGCAATCCTAGCTGCACCCTAGGCCAGCGCAAGTCCCTTGTTCCAGCCTCTGGGTGTCACGGAAGTGCAGTAAATCACTTTCACACCACCTGGTGAGTCAGGAGGCTGGTGCACACATGTGCAAAAGCCTCTAGAGGCTGACTTTGGGGTAGGTGAGCACTACCAACACAGGGGTCTGGGGGGGAGTATTCAGGGGGAGCGTTCTGGGGAGGGGGAGAGTGGGTGGTGGGGGGCTGGTGTGAACTGGACCTGGGTGGAACTGGGGCCAGGATCCACCTAACCCCCCTCCTGGGCAGCCTGACCTAGAGCTGGGCTGCTTGGATTTGCGCCACCTCTTCAAGCGGCACAGATCCAAGCAGTCCCATTGGGGCCCCTGCAGCGTTACTTGGGAGAATGAGAACTAATTTCCCTTGTCATGAGTTGTGCCACAGGCAGCCCCAACCCCACACTGAATACAGCGCAGGCCAGTCAGCCTACCAGTTCCAGCACGAGTGAGGATTGGGCAGCCTGGATGCTAAGGAAAGGAATGAAAACAAACAAGAATGAAAGTGCCAATGATGACGGTGTTGAATCCGACAGCAGGTGCCAAAATAAGACTCTCCACATGTGACAAGAAACAGAACTGGGAATCCATTGTAACTATGGCAGGCTACATGACAATAACCCAAGGAAAATGAAACCTAACATTTATTTGCTATGAGTGCTGCTTTTCCAGAGGGGTCTATTAACACCCCTATATATCAACCATACACGTAAGTATGAAATTTATTCCAAAGGCATAATGACCATTATATGCTAGCAGAAGAGAGGTACCAATTCACCCCTCAGGAGGTAAAATTGAGCAGGTGATATGCAGCTAGTAGTGCTTAGATTTACATTTGTGAAAGAGAATTCCAAGGATCTTGTAGAGAATAACGGTTTCTCATTTGGCATGTGCTTGTCAAAGACCACATGAAACAGGCCCTTGCTACAGTTGCAAATCCTGAGCGGTGGCGAAGCTAGAGGGGGTGCAAAGCGCTAAATTTTGCAGGCGCCTGAACGCGCCGTGCAAGAAGCTCCTCCCCCTCCCCTTGGGAGCCCTTCCAGGTGGTGGAAGCAAAATGAAGGCATTCCTCAGTGGCCCCCCTCTGCACAGGATCCAGCGTTGGCCTCCATAACAGGACTTGCTCTCTGCTGCCATCGGCCCTGCATTGGATTGGGCCATTCATCTCAAGACAAGATTGATGTCCAATTCAATTCAATTAAGAAGGCTCAAGGCTACTTACAGCATTTCTGTTAAAACCGTGAAATTATTTGGATATTGCCTGGGCCAAACTGGACAGGATGTGAGAATTCCAAGACTGGAACTCCTGATTAGGTCAAATGGAAGTTTGATTTGGATTTGGGCTACAGCACAAGGGTAGGGGAATCTTACTCTCCCGCACTGCCAATTGAATTGGGGTTGGGGATCCAAACTCCAACTCTCCCCACTCCCCACCAGTGTTGCAATTGCTATTAGCCATTGATTGAAAAACTTACAGCCACAGAATTGGAATAAGTTGAGGAGGGGGAGAGTTTCTGGCTTGGCATATGCTGCTGTTCAATGGGCTGGCGCTGCACTCATTTTACCAAGCAGATGAAACTATTTTTAAGGCATCCGGAAGCTATTTTTAAAGCCTTTCCCTTCGCGTTCAGCTGCGTCAAGGGAGAGGCTCATTTGCACCTGAAACACTGGTGACCCAAGACGGGATCCTGCTCCTCATGAAATTGTTCCAGTTTGCGGAGAGCTGTATTTCATCCCCAGGGCCGGCTGTAGCATGATCTGTGCCGCTAAGTGATGGTATTGCACTCTGATTTATGGCGGACAGCAGGACAAGCAGAGCAGCGTATGTGGGTTAACAGGTACAGGTGCAATATATTTTGAAATCAGCATAGCATCTTGCTTCCCGCTGTGCTCAATTTCTGCAGCCAGCACTCTCCTTCCGGAAAGTGTGGTGCCCTTTTATCAAAACACCTAGCAATTTGCAGTGTCCTGACAGGCTGACGTTTCGTACTCGTAAGAGAAAATCCTACGTGGTCCTATGTGACACACAAAGCACACAAAATCTTTTTGGTAGTATACGTTTTAGTCCTCGTGGGGGTTCCAGCCAGGGCCGGAACTAAAGGAGGGCGAGGGGGACATTGCCCACCCCAAGTCAGCAATTTGCCCACCCTCGCATTTATGGGTCTGATGCTTATCCATACTTATCCTTTAATTTTGCACGCCACTCTATATAGAGACCTAATTGCCCACCCTGAAAAAATAGTCACCCAACCACCTCTAGAATCCTGGCTACAGGCCTGGCTCCAGTTCAGAATGTGGAAGAATTTTTGCCAGTCAAGATACTTTTTTTAGAAGACGCATTTCCCAATACATTCAGTTAGAATTAAGGATATTCTGAAATGGGTTCTAGCAATGTTCTTAGGTACTTATAGACAAATTCACAGAAAACAAGCCGATCAATGGCTTTTCGTCAAGCTACTTAGAGGCATGAAAGCATTTCTTATGGCAAATGTGGTTGCTGTCCACAAAGTCACTGTCAACAATGGTTGGCAAACTTCAGTCTCGAAAGACTATGGTATAAGCCTACGGCACCTGGTTTTCCCAGGCGGTCTCCCATCCAAGTACTAACCAGGCCTGACCCTGCTTAGCTTCCGAGATCATGGTATAAGCCTACAGCACCCGGTATTCCCAGGCGGTCTCCCATCCAAGTACTAACCAGGCCTGACCCTGCTTAGCTTCCCAGATCATGGTATAAGCCTACAGCACCCGGTATTCCCAGGCGGTCTCCCATCCAAGTACTAACCAGGCCTGACCCTGCTTAGCTTCCGAGATCAGAGGAGATCAGGCATGTGCAGGGTAATCTTAATGTTTAAATCAGCGGTTCCCAAACCTTTAGGTTGTGCAACCCAAAGCTTTTGGTGCTGTAACACTCCCCCCCCCCCGTGATGGGTTGTGATGTTACTCCTGATGCGAGAATGCTTTCAGGGAGGTTCAGGAGCGCCTCTTGGGTTGTGCCAGGGTTTGGCGACCCACTCTACTGACCCGTAGGAGCATCCAGAACTGACTTCCAGTAAAACCAGAAGGCACTTCTGGATATTTCAGAAGCCATTCTGAGGTCGGCAGAGGCCAGCAGACTGGGTTGATGACCCAGCATGACCTGGAAGCGGCCTCTGGGCCCTCCCAATACTTCTGGAATTGCTCCTGTTTGGAGCTGATCAGAAGCAAGGCGGAACGATGGCTTGCTCAACTCGCAGCCCTTTGCATAGCATTGCAACCCACCAGTGGGTCAAAACCCACACTTTGGGAAACCCTGGTCTAAACTAAATCTTTGTCCTCAGTCAATTAAGGTGCACTTAGTAACACTGTAGACTGCTTTTTTAAGAGGCAACCCCAAAGGCCCCAAGGTGAGAGGGCCACATAAGAAAGCCGGGGGAACCGTTTCAGATTTGAAGCAGAACTTGCCTTACTAAATGATTGGGTCTGTATGATCCTCTGATCAGACTTCGGTCCAGATAAACTAGAAATGGAGACAGTCAGCTGATAGGATGTGCTATTTATTTATTCCCCTATTCCCAGCCATGTGAGTTTTATGCAGTGGCCTTTTCCAGTGAGAGGTTAGTAGTGACTAGCTGAGTTGAAAGAAGTCTGTTGTGTCCTGCTGCTGAGTTTATTCAAGGTTCCCAAACCATGACAGAAATGTAAACCTCCTTAATGCGTACCCCTCCCAATCTTTTAGAAGGTCTCCCAAATAGTTTTAGGCTGACATTTGATCTTTGCCGACTCTTTCTCTTGATACTGAGCTAAACAAATGCATCGGTAAAGCAGCTACCACATTTTCCAGACTCACAAAATGAGTCTGGTCCAACAAGAAGCTGACGGAACACACCAAGATCCAGGTCTACAGAGCTTGTGTCCTGTGTACACTTCTGTACTGCAGCGAGTCATGGACTGTTCACTCACAACAGGAGAGGAAACTGAACGCTTTCCACATGTGCTGCCTCCGACACATCACCTGGCAGGACAAAGTTCCAAACAACACAGTCCTGGAACGAGCTGGAATCCATAGCATGCATGCACTGCTGAAACAGAGACGCCTGCGTTGGCTCGGTCATGTCGTGAGAATGGGCGATGGCTGGATCCCAAAGCATCTCCTCTATGGAGAACTTGTGCAGGGAAAGCGCTCTACAGGTAGACCACAGCTGCGATACAAGGACATCTGCAAGAGGGATCTGAAGGCCTTAGGAGTGGACCTCAACAGGTGGGAAACCCTTGGCCTCTGAGCACCCCACTTGGAGGTTTATTGGGATCATGGAAGATCTGGTGAGAAGGTAGAATGTGGTGTCTGCAGTGGCCCCTTTAAGAGTTAAGGCCTGGGCTTTCAGCAAAGGGTGTGCTGCACAGCTACAGCCACTAGAGGCAATGAGGTCCCTAGGGATATAAGGAGCACCTGAGGCAGGAACTGGGTGTGGGTTGTAGAAGGAGTGCAGGTTGGAGAGGAGGCTGACTGGGCTTATTGACTCTGGACTTTGGCTTGGCAACTCTGACTGACTTACCTGGAATCTGACCTCGGACTGTGACTCGGCTTATTGACTTTGGACTTTGACCTGGATACTCTGACTGACTTTGTGGCTAATGGACCTACTGGACTGTTGAGTTATGGCTCTGCCTTGTGGACTGAACTTCTGGCTAATGGATTATCTGGCTCACTGACTAATGGACTACTAGAACAGACTGCGGAGAGCTGAGGTGTGCTGCTATACCGGGAAGGACTGCTGCCTTAGGAACTGGGTCCCTGCAGTTTAAACAGGCAAGCTACCCTGGTGGTGGAGTCTAGTAGTGCTGCCGTAGAGAACTGGGGCCATTGTTGGGGAACGAAAGGGGAGCTAATTAGCTTAGAGTGGGCTTAAGTTCCTTAAGTGAGGCTTGGGAATCCGACAGAACAGGAGGCAGGCTGTGCAGCATGGCCTCTTCCACTTTGAAGAGACACTTGCCCAACAGACTGAGGCAAAGAGGCAAAGAAGGAAGGCCCATAGCCAGGGAGACAGACCAGGGACAGACTGCACTTGCTCCCAGTGTGGAAGGGATTGTCACTCCTGAATTGGCCTTTTCAGCCACACTAGATGCTGTGCCAGAACCACCTTTCAGAGCGCAATACCAGAGTCTTCCAAGACTGAAGGATGCTAATGAATGAATGACGTTTGATCTGTTCATCACCATACTTTGTGCAATAAAGCTGATTAGAAGACTTTTCTAATAAGGAAATTCTAAGAAAATGTTCAACACCACTTTTTCTGTCAACAAAGGATATTGTTCGCTATTTAGAAAGCATCAAGGGATTTTTTAAAAGAGGCTTTTTGGTGCCTTTTTCCTCCCTTTTTCTTTTTTTTACCATTTATGGCTTTCACATAAACTATTTTCTGCTGAGCTTCGCTTATTGTGAATGAGCGACTTGCTTTTCCAATGAATAACCCTGATCTCTTTAGAGGTTTTTTCAGGCAAGATCAGGTATTAACAAGCCATTTGCACAAAACTCTAGCAAATAATAATTAGAGGAATTGCAGTCGATGACCTTTGGGGGAAAATCTTGATATCTCTAATGACAAACTTTTATAATTAGATCAGGCTGCCTTTCTTTTGCTAAAGAACTCTAATAGAAGGAAAGTATAATCTTTGCATCAAATTTCTAATGAGCTGACTTAAATGAATCAGCATCGCATATCAGTTTATCTGTAAGCACAAAGAACCCACAGCAAATTCACAAGTGAAAATAGAGTTAGTTAATTCAGGAACCAGTATAGAACTACTTACAGCCCAATCCTATCTTACGCTGGAACAGGCAGGCCAGGAGGCCTGCGTCATATCTAGTGCAAGGTTGGGGACTGAATTGGCTCAGCCGGAGGCAATTGGCTCTTCCCTTTACCCCTGGGTAAGCCAACACAGTCTCAATGGGTCTCCTTGGACCCGTGCCAACTCAGGAGGTGGCACAAGTCCACGGGGAACGGAGTGGCTTGGAGCTGTTCTGCGCTGCTCAGGGAATGGGGTTGGGATCCAGCCTAACTGCAGGGTCCCAGCGCTTCATCCTGTTCCCCACCTGCCCACCACCTGGAATGCACTCCGCCCACCTCCTCCTTACCTCCTCCCCACCCTCTCCAGACCCTTGCATCAACCAAGCTCAGCCAACACAACCTTCCCTCCCTGCATCAGCGCAGAGGCTGGATGCAGGCTCCATGGGCCAGCACACTTCCCTGCGCTGACCCAGCTGACACACAAGCAGGTGCAAACATGCTTTAGGGCACGTTTGCAACCCTCCTGGGCCGGCCTTGCTTGGTAGTTAGGGACTTGCGCCGGCCTAACTGGTAGTTAGGATTGCACCCTTGGAAATGCACACGGGATAGCACTTTCTTGGAAGATAAAACTCTGGCTCGGGAATTCCCTCCTTTGGGAAGTTTGAGCTCCCCCATCTCTCATGTTAAGGGGCCAGGGAGAATATGGTTGCTACACTCTTTATCCCTGACTGATGGATAAGAGGATCTTCTGGATTTGTAGGTGCTGTTGATCAGATTTGAAGAAGAGAAATCTAGAGGTTGAGGAAGGGTGGATAAGAAGAGAGTGGCAGGCTAGAGAATCTCTTGTCTCCTGCACACTTCCTGTTCTGCTCCAACCCTTCTTCCTGTTCCAATCCAAGGAATGGAAGAAAGAGGAGAAGCAGTGAAAGCACATGGGAAGATATGGGGACTCCCCTCTTCCACCAAACTGTTGTCTGGGACAACTACCTCAATTGGCTTCATACATGAGTCAGCCCCACAAGAGAGATATTTCCCAGCCTTTTTAATGGGCAAGGCTGCAGGTTGAACCTGGGACCTTTTATAGGCAAAGCATGTGCTCCACCAGCACGTGCTCTAGTCATTCCCTTTAGTGGGATCTGTAAAATATACTCTCAACTGTGGGGTTCCTTACGTCTCTTTGGTCTCCATTCCCACTTTGTGTTAGACCAGTGACTGATTTATAAAAAAGAGGGCTGCAAAGTCTCAAGTTGCACCCTTACCTTGGCAACCTTCTCCTTCCAGGCTTGGCAGGAGAAAGGCACTCTGTGCATTCCCAGGAAGACCCCTTTAGAACAACTTCACGTAACCCAGAGCTGAGCTTTGGTGCAAAATAAGTCAATTATTGGTTGCTTTGGAATACAGGAACTGTCGCCAGATCTATATGTCCTTTGCCATTTCCCCGTAGCCATGTTGGGAGGAGGCAATTTGTAGGAATGATGTTGAATGGAGGTGTTTCTATTCTCCCCACTCCCCAGTTTTTATCTACAAACAACACCCAGCCACGTTTTCTACAGCTTAAGTTCCAGGTGTATGACTATAGCCCACATGTGGAACCTGTGGCAGAAGGAAGATTTCACACCCATCCCCCCTAATTAGGACTCTTATACTGCATATCAACACTTTCAAATGACACCTTTTTGTAGGATAATTGGAGAAAAAGAGCAAAGGTTTCCAGCAACCACTGAAGATGTCGTTCCAGATTACACTGCTGGCTTTTTTCCCCAATGTAATCATAGTAGTCTATGCAGACTCGAGTTCCTTTAAAAATCAAAAGTGAGTGCTCCTTTGCCTGCATTTCAGTCTCTAGGGCTATTCATTAGGAACAGTGGCGTAGCTAGAGAGGGTGCAAAGTGCTAGGTTTTGCAGGGAGACTCACTGCGGCATGCAAGCAGCCCCTCCCCCTCCCTTTTGAAGTCATTCCGGTGGAGGGATGGCTCGGATTTGCTCCCACTGCCCGAAATGGCACAGAATGGGAGGGGCCACTTGCACACTATGGTGAGGTTTCCTGCAAAACTCAATGCTTTGCACCCCTCTGGCTATGCCACTTTGCTTTACCCCTCTGGTAAGGAGAACAAACTATTTCCCCTACATCATTTTTCTTAAGAGGAACGTTCCCTTTGCAAACCAGTTTTTGCCATCAGACTACTCCTGCGCGCCCCTCCGCTCCGACAGAGTGAGTGAGAAGTCAAGCCTACTCCAGGGAAATTGTTCAACTGCCTGCAGCACAATGCTTCACGCTGAACTTCACTGCGCCAGTTGTGCTTGTTAGACAACTTTTGGAATGATGGTCAAGTCGTCCAATAGATTTCTAGCTCATTATCTTTGAGAGTATTTCAAGTGCCAAAATTATAGAGCCGAGGCAGCTTGTCAGGCATTTAAGAGAGAAGCTGGTTATTGTCCCTAAAAAGTTCCAGCCCTTCAAAGAAGTGGAGAGAGCCGAATATAACTAGTCTGCAGGCTCTAATCACATACATGCACAATCCGGTTCCAACTGTACATGCAGCACTTAGCTACTAGATCTCACTTGGCATGCACAAGGGTTGGTATGAAAGCAATGACTCTTCTTTCTTTTATGACAAATCTGGAGTCACATAACATTGTGAGTTTAACTGGATGGTCACTACTATAGATGTGTTACGTTTTTTCACCATATCGAGTAGTAATGCTATATGTCACGTGCAACAAAGATTCTTCTCCCCAATCTGCTAGTTTTCCATGTGCAGGGATTTCTATACACATGGAGGAACATTCAATCAGATGAGCGACCCCTACAGGGCAGGGGGCACGGTCTGGTGACTGAGCTGAATGCTGCCTGAATAGAAGCTAAGCAAGAGCGACTGTGGTTGAATCTTGGATGGGAGACCGAAACTGTCATGAGAGGACAGAGCCAGGAGTGACCTCACACTGTGAGGGAGTGATCCACAGGTATGCAGCGGAGTGTGGAAATGCAAGAGAATGTTTAAAATAAAAACCGGGTTGACGAGCAGCTTCTTCTGCTGGAAGGCATACCCTGCAAAAAGAAATGATGGCCACGCCGTGAAGGATTCCATCTGGAAATGAAGGGTTCTATGAATTGCTCATTGAACATTTATTGTAAGAACTCATTTGAAACAAAATGGATTAGTAAATAGCCTGCCGATGTGAACCGCTACAAGACTCTCAGGGCCCGATCCTATCCAATTCTCCAGTGCCAATGCAGCCCTGCCAGTGGGGCATGCACTGTATCCTGCAGTGGGGGGAAGCAGTCACGGAGAGGCCTCCTCAAAGTAAGGGAGCATTTACCTTGCTCATGCCCAATCTCATCTGATCTTGGAAGCTAAGCAGGATCAGGCCTGGTTAGTACTTGGATGGGAGACCGCCTGGGAATACCGGGTGCTGTAGGCTTATACCAGAGTCTTTCGAGACTGAAGGTTGCCAACCATTTGTTTCTTTACTTTGGCACTGCACTGTGGCTGCATCAGCCCTGGAAAGTTGGATAGGATTGGGCCCTCACACATTGTGAGAATCAGTGAGAAAAAGGTGGTATGTAAGTTCTGTAATTATTATTAATTAACATTACAGGCTGTGTGAAGGAGTGCAGTCCAGGAACAGGTTTATAGCTTCCCAAGATTTTCCTTACCTACCTAGGAGAACTCACCCACAACTGCATGGCAGGAGCTGCAGAACAACTGGGAAGTTCTAAGTACGTAATTTAAAATACAATCAGAATTTAGCCTGGGTGTCTTGTGTATTAATGATAAATTGTGTTTCCTTGCACTTGAGTGGCAAAAAGGCAGCGTGAGAAGGCAAGGATTTCTGAATGTGAAATACACATTTTTGAATTTATTTCTTTGCTAAGAATTAGGATGGAGGGAGACAGGGGAACAGCCTAATCAAATATGGGAGAAGAATTTTCTGCTTCCATTTCCATTAAAAGTGGGGGGGGGGGAATCTAATTTCATACCAAGCAACCGAAATGTATTTTTAAACACAGTCTCTTGTGCACAGTTTGTGCAGCAAGCATAGATTGCACGAGGGGGGCAAAAAATGTTAAATACCAATATTTGCTCTGCACAGAAGACTTAAGTATCAAAACGAATGCTTCAGTGGAGTGTTGAGCCTGGGTTAAGAGCCACACTGAAAAGCTGGCATCCTTAAAAGTCAACCAAGTATAGAAATAGCACTAATGCTTAGAGACCACTGACTGGATGGGATAAATAAATTCACAGGGACCTCTGGAATACCATAGATAGATAGATAGATAGATAGATTAGATAGATAGATAGATAGATAGATGGATGGATGGATGGATGGATGGATGGATGGATGGATGGATGGATGGATGGATGGATGGATGGATAGATGGATAGATGGATAGATGGATAGATGGATAGATAGATAGATAGATAGATAGATAGATAGATAGATAGATAGATAGATAGATAGATAGATAGAACTCTGATTTCCCCCCAGGATTCTTCCGGTTCATACTCAATTTAAAAACAAGTAAAACAGTTTTATTGCTTCTCTTGAAATAAATAGTGCATATGAGAAGACACAGATATTAAGGACCACAAACTTTAAAAGGCTGGCATTAGGGGAGACAAACAACCCAATCCTATCTAAATTCCTTCGTGGCAATGCGCCGCCAGCATGGTTTGTATCCTGCAGAGGATTCCTTTGGCTGCTATGGAGGTCTCTTCAGGGTGAGGAGACATTTTCCCCTTGCGCCAGGGTAAGGCCCAGCAACCGTAATGGATCAACTCAGACCTGTGCCAGCGATATCACGGGTGCAAGTCTACATTGATTGGGGCAGGCGGATCACGCCCAGAAAGGGGAATAGGTGTCAATACCAAGGGTATCAAACATAAGGTCCACGGGCTGGATGCAGCCCCTGGAAGCTCTTTATCCAACCCTCGGGCTCTCCCAGGACCACCATCTCCTAGGACCACAGCTGTTTTGCTGGGCTGAGGTGTCACTGCTGAAAGGGAGGCCAGTACAATAAGCGGGCTCCCCCATTTCTTGAAAATATGATCAAGATTTATGTATTTTTCCTTTTGTCATTGGCAGCTAATGAGTTCCTAAGTGAGAAAAAGTGCTCACTTCTGGTCATGAACTACTTAAGACATCGCTTCCCGATTTATGACATCACTTCCTGCTTTATGACATCACTTCCTGCTTTATGACATCACTTCCGGTCTGCAGCAGGCATCATGAATGCTATTTGGCCTGCTGTATGAAAAGAGTTTGACACCCCTGTGCTAGACCAACCCTGCCTACACACACCAAAGCTCTCAAGTAATTCTAAAGGTTTCAGGAAACCTGAATTTCCTTTGCAGAAGCTGTGCTTATTCTTCCTTAGCAAGGTTTATTCTTGGCTACATTTTTTCACTCGGACTTTAATCATGTTCTCCATTAAGTTTTTCTGGGACTGAAATTAGGTTAATGGCTCTGTAATTTCCTACTTGGTGTACACCGAGCCATCGGAAAGCAAAGGGGTCACTATCTCAGCCACCCTTGTGGACAACCTGCAGCTGTTTGACACCACCATCACTGAAGAAGATGTCTTCTTGGTGCAAGGATCGCTGCATGAATTTGGGAGTTGGGCAGCCAATCCTGCGCTTCCCAGCGCCCAGGGCTGCAGCAGCGCCGAAATGGCTACCGCTACATCCCTTGCGGTTGGGAAGCAACACAGGGTCTACTCTACTCGTCCTTACACTCCCTTACACTGTGTGATCCCCAGGCAGTCCTGATGGGTCTCCTTGGATCTGCGGCCACTATTGAGCAGGCACAGATTTGAGGAGTCAGGAAGGGGGATAATACGATGACAGGGCCTGCTGCCATCTCTGCCCCCTCCTGTCCTGCTCCCTCAACCACCATACCTTCCCCCCACCCTCCCCCTACCCTGGAACACCTCCCCCCATAACCCTACTCATCTCTCCACTAACCAGCGTTCACCTGGAGCGCCAGGCGGTGTCCGACCACCCTCCGACTGGTGCTGGCCTAGCGTGGGCTCGCACTGAGCCAGCTCTGATGCTGAACCGGTACTGAGTGTCACAGGCTGAGTGTCTCAGCAAGTTTGCAACAGTGGTGCGAGCTGGCAGTGGACCCGCGTGAGCCCTTCAGAATCAGGCTCTCAGTGCAGCTGGTCCACCATCTATCAACCTTGCCCTACATCTGCTTTAAAGCAGCCAGAGTTCTGAAACGGAGAAGTCTCGCTGGTTGCATTCAAGTAGCTTGGAAACTCTGAATACTTACCGTCACATTACTCACGGGAAATGAAACCGTATCGGAAAGCTCACATCCCGCAGGTCTGTCCTTGCATTTTTATTGCTTTGCTAATTAATATATGTTTAACTCTGTGGAAGTCTGAAGTCGCTATTGCATTATTACGCTAGAGCGGCTCAATTGAACTTTCCTGCGTATAGTCGGGAGGTAAAATTGACCAAAAGGTTTGCTGAAGTAATTAAGGAAGGAGATGAAAAAAATTGGATTCTAGATTGAGCTTGCTGGGATCTCTGGTTTTTTTTTTTAAATTATTATTATTTTCAAAGTTCCACTATCATTTAACTAAAGCGTGTGAAACCATGACTTCCCTGCCAAGAAAAAAAGGCATAGTATGATTAATGGGGCTCTAATAATTGTTAAGGAGGAAACCTGTAGTTAAGTAAGAAGATATCAGAACCAAAGGGATTTGGAATCCAGGTGCATTTTTAAAAGTTTTTGAAAAGATTTTTTTTATTGCATCATGTACATGATAAGTGGTCTTCAACCTTGCTCTCTCTTTCACAGCAATTAGCCCCCATTTGACCTCTTAGTGGAGAATGCTCTACCCGCCCCCCACCCCCCAAAAAAACCTTCCCCACACAATTCTGAATTGGTGTGCTCACAGGTCTTTCAGACAGTTCAGCAGGAAAAGATATAATCTGAATCCAGCCCAGAGGTGTTTTCGCTCTCAAAACCCATTCCACTTGGGTTGTTGTTGGCAACCTTCAGTCTCGAAAGACTATGGTATCGCACTCTGAAAGGTGGTTCTGGAACAGCGTCTAGTGTGGCTGAAAAGGCCGATTCGGGAGTGACAATCCCTTCCACACTGGGAGCAAGTGCAGTCTGTCCCTGGCCTGTCTCCCTGGCTATGGGCCTTCCTTCTTTGCCTCTTAGCCTCAGACTGTTGGCCAAGTGTCTCTTCAAACTGGGAAAGGCCATGTGGCACAGCCTGCCTCCAAGCGGACCGCTCAGAGGCCAGGGTTTCCCAATTGTTGAGGTCCACTCCTAAGGCCTTCAGATCCCTCTTGCAGATGTCCTTGTATCGCAGCTGTGGTCTACCTGTAGGGCGCTTTCCTTGCACGAGTTCTCCATAGAGGAGATCCTTTGGGATCCGGCCATCATCCATTCTCACGACATGACCGAGCCAACGCAGGCGTCTCTGTTTCAGTAGTGCATACATGCTAGGGATTCCAGCACGTTCCAGGACTGTGTCGTTTGGAACTTTGTCCTGCCAGGTGATGCCGAGAATATGTCGGAGGCAGCGCATGTGGAAAGCATTCAGTTTCCTCTCCTGTTGTGAGTGAAGAGTCCATGACTCGCTGCAGTACAGAAGTGTACTCAGGACGCAAGCTCTGTAGACCTGGATCTTGGTATGTTCCGTCAGCTTCTTGTTGGACCAGACTCTCTTTGTGAGTCTGCTTGTCCAGAACTTAAATAGTCCACGACCCCACTTATACATCTTTTTTCTCTCTTTAAAAAAAGGCTCAGTGCAATCGATGTGATAGTTTCCTTTAGATAACTTTAGCAAGCAAAGAAGCCAAAAATCAAATTGAGAAAGAGGCCCTCCTGGTCAGAGGCAATGAGTTCACTTGTTTTGAAGTATCACTTTCATAGCCTGAGGGCCAGAGATAGGGACTCGATACTTGAAAACTCAAATCGAGTCATGAAAACACCCGTTTTTCATGACTCAAAAGGGACTCAAGTCACACACATCACTGACTCGGGAACTGACGTGTGACTTGTGGTGGTGACTCGGAAATGAGTCTTGACTCAAATATCTCAGGTCATATATATCAGGTTTTTTAAATCCCACGTGTTGTCTTGGCCTACACCTGTTTTTGTCTCCCTGTTGCATGTATGCACACTTCGTCCTAGGAACTATCCCCATTCAAATCAGTGGCATCGCTAAGGGGGCACGGGGGGTCAATTGGCCTGGGTACTACACCTTGGGGGAGTGACGGGGGTGCCTTTCGGAGGCCTTCTGAGTCTTAGGGAAGCCATGTGTGGCCTCCCTGAGCCTCGGAAGGTGTCAGAAGGCCTGCCAGAGACCTTAGAAAGGCACTTCCAGTTTTTAGAAAACAAAGTTCCTTTCTACAGCCTATGCTAGGGTGGGAGGGGGGTGTTTTGGGCATCTGGCCCCCAGGGGATATAAAAAAATTTTTTGCACCTGGGTGCCAATTCCCTTAGGTATGCCACTGATCAAAATGAATGAGAGTTGATAAAAGCAGAACTAATGCTAGAAACGTACATGTATAGTAGACGGCACAGAATTTTCTGGTGCTTTCAACTCAAAACATTACATACTGGCAGATACAACTACTCTTTGTTGGTATAGTAAGTAGTCCTTCTGGATGCTGAGAACTTGGCTCATTTGTATATTTTCTTCAGCTGTATAACCACTTATTTGCTTTCACTCATTCATGCTGCGACTCCTACTCGCTTCCATTCATACTTGCCCACATCTCATCTTTTCAAAGTTCTTTATTCTAAGACTTTTTCTATACCTTTGGATCTCACAAGCAATTCTATAGCCAGAGTCTGTAGGAATTCCCTTTTCAGTTATGGTCTCCAGAAAATGCTCTTGATCTGTTTTGGCAGCTCCTCATGTTGGAAAAGGAAAATGCCCTGTTTCCACGCGTACCTTCAGCAAAACGGATGGATCGACACATTCATTGGGGTTCGGTTTGTGACCAAGTCAAAAACAGAGCATTCCACTATGGTCTGAACTGCAGGGGTTCAATTATTAAATAATGGATTGAAATAGTGGCATCCAATAGGAAATTACTATGCATTAGTTTGGATGTAGGAAATACTTAATAATACATTACTCGTAAAGACTAATATTCTGTATGTAATTCATTACTTTCAACATGACACACATGCTAACTTTACTGTGAACTGGATTACACTTTACAAGAGTGTTTCAACCCCCTCTACCCCACACAATACCCTGTTTAATTAATGCATCCATAAATGGTTAATTATTTAAGGCCCAATCCTATGGGCACAGTGTGCCACCCAAACTCAGTGTACTTTATGGTTGTTGCAAAAGGCAACACACCATATTGCACGGCCTGGCTACCACTGCGAGTGGCCATGAGCCCAGTAGCGTAGCCAGGGAGGGTCACAACAGTAAGTAATGATGGTGCCTCAATGCGCCGTGTAATTGGCCCCTCCCCCTCACTGACGGAACCATACTGGGTGGTGAGAGCAACATGGAGATGCCGATTACACATTACAGTGCTGGTGCATTGGAGTGCCATCAATACTTACTGTTGGGACCCCTTCTGGCTATGCTACTCTGCGAACCAACGGACCCAGAAAAAGTCCCGGTGTCAGTAAGTCAGTCTGGGGGACAGGGGTGGGCAGAACAGGGTGGAGACTGAAGCAAGGAGAGGGCAGATCAAGGCTGGGAAGGGGGCAGTATTGGCAGCAATATCCTATCCCCCTTCCTGGCCTCAATCTGCCTTCCCAGGTCCACTTGGACTTGTGACAGCAAAAGCACTGGCACAGGTCTGAGTAGACCCATTCAGGCAGTGGAGGCTTGCCCCTGGGAAAGGAGACAAATGTTCCCGTACTTGGAGGGGACTTCTAGGATTTCTCCCTCTGGTTTTTTCCCTGGACGGAACGCCTCCATTTTGCTCCCCCCACCGGACTGCTTGCACAGTGCATTCATGCGCCTGTAAAACATATTGCTTTGCCACCCCTCTAGCTATGCCACTGAACTACCCTCAACCACTTGTTATTGCTGTCTTAGATAAGGCTGCCTGATAACAAAATGCTGGAAATTATCCGATCCGTTCCAAGAAAGACCAGTACACCATTCAGATGGGCACACAACTGTGATCTCACACTGTTTTCAACAGCCCCGCAATTGTTGAGGTAGAATAAAGCACACAAATTCCTTTGCTTTGCCCCTATTTCGACTCGGAGGGCGCTACTTTATTATTAGGAATATGCCAGAGAATGCTCTCTATCCAGGCATCGTTCTTAAGAGTGCCGCAATTAAGGAGCAGTTCAGCAAGCGCTGTGACAATTGTGAGGCTATGGGATGACAAGGAGAGGGCTGGCAGCATTCTGCAAGCCCTCATTGTGGCCAGAACAGAGGAGTCGGGGCTGTAAAGTGAATCACGAGCTAACACGATGAAGGAATATAGCTCAGAAGTGCATCCTTCTAGGCCTCCCTCCTCGAGGAGTGCCTTTTCACATGCAGAGAGATTCGTGGAGCAGATGCATTTTAATACAGTTGCATCTTAGATTCCTAAATGCCAATTTTACTCCTCTGCCATGGTCCATTGTACCTGGACTTTATGGCTACGTAGTGCGCTTGCCGAAGCTGTCAAAATGCCTGTAATTTGGACACATTTCTATAAACCTGAAGCCATTGGTCCTTCTACCCTAAGCCACCACCAAGGATGAATGTAGCATTTAATGCGTCCCATTTTACAGTGACAGTAAAGTTAATTTCATGTAATGAAATCCAACGATGAGGGTTATTCACCAGGATTGCAGCCATGTGTAGGGATTCCCCCCCCCTTTGAACATTCTACCTTATCTTCCTCTTGTCTTTTTAATGGAGGGCTTCTTCTTCCTAACTGCTAATACACTCTAATGATGAGAGAAAGGGAGAGTTTGTTCATGGATGCTTTCCCTATGTGCTTATATTGCTTCCTCTCCAACAGCTTGGTGGTTTAATAGTCAGTGACATTCCTAGCCTGACTTTTGTGGAATTGCTCCTCCCTCCCTGCTTTATCTCAGGCTCAGAGGCACAGATGTTTCATATGCCTGAGTAGCTCAAAGGTTAACTTGCTGGATATGCGCATATTTATGGGGCATTTGGGGATAACCGTTGGACATTGTGCACTGCTGCATTTGATCACATCCTACAGTGATTATCTCGGGATGTTCCCCAAAGCACCGCAAACATATGGAGAGACTAGCACGTCTGGGAGATGGAGGACACAATGCCACAAACTCCATTTGAAGGCGGTGACAGGTGCCAGTCACCTGGGATTGACAGATCGTTGCAGGTTCCATTTTGGAGAAGTGTGTGGCATACACATACCTTCACTTCCATGGGAGTAACTGCCTAAGACAGTGATTCCCAAACTTTTTAGTGCCATGACCCACCTCGTTCTCTGTGGTGGGTCACGATAAGATGCTCTCTGTCATTCTGCAAAACATTATCATGAGCCTCTTCAGGCTGCTTTTTCCTGTTTTTCTGAGATTCTTTTGCATTTGTTGGCTGCCTTGAATTTTGGGGATGTGTCTGATTAAAAATATAAAACAACAGCAATCAAAGCTACTGCACATTTCACATCACAGAAATACAACTGTGGAATGGATCTCATGCAAATTCTTGCACAGCTCTAAGGACAGCGTCTTCTTTTGCCGTGCAAAAGTGATTCTTTGCTTTTAAAGTTAAAATTGGTAGTTGAGAATGATGGGGAAAGGGTACAAGTCCAAGAGGTGTCCTTCCGACTGCCAACGTTGGATATTTTTGCAATATCTTAATCTGTAGCTAAATCTTCCCTGAAAGAAAATGCGTGGCAAGGGCGCAGTGCAGCACCAACTTGTTAAACATGCGCAAGACGGAATGAACCAACGCCAAATACAGAACAGCCTTTGAAACCACTGGGAGAAACTGGCAGAGGGACAAACAAGTGTACAAATCAGCTCTTTCACTTTTGTAGTTGACAAAGTATGCAAATCAGTGGGGGATTTTTTTTTTTTTTGCATTTTTTGGAGAGCGATGCAAATATGTGCCAAAAAGCTAAATAACCCTGATAAAAAAATATAGTGTCTATAGACTGCTTTATCTGTTAGCATATTCGTGCTTCAACAGAAAGCATCTCTGAGAATTCCCCAGGGACATTAGAAACAATGACAACACAGCAGATAGAGTCTTAAAGGCTTGAACAACAACAACAAAAAAATCATAGTTTATTTTGCTATTCAGAATACTGAAACCAGCAACAGTATCAAAGCCTGCTTGTGTTCTATTAGAGTAACACAAATTATTCCACTAAATTATCAAATGCTGAATCATAAGCAACCTGTTTAGTGACCCCACTCTTCAGCTGTTTCTGGTTTCAAGCACTGGCATCACTAGGGGGCTGTGAGGGGTGCGGGTCGCCAGGGGGTGACATGCCCTGGGGGAGGACGCGCTAACATTGCAGAGTTAGGAGCTACCCTGTCAGGCCATACACCGTTGGATGCGGAATGTCCAGTGGAGTGCGATGGAAAAAACAAAATTGAAATCGCTCCTTTCGTTCAAAAGTTATGGCCAAAAAACCAGAAGGAAAAATGAAAGAATCCCTTTGGAAAGTGAAAGTGAGCCGTATCATGCGTTTACTCGCAAGTAGGCGTACTTGCCATGGTCTGACAGAAAGGGCAGACTGAGAGGAATCCAATGATATCACAATGGTCCCAATCCAATGAATGCAGCCCCCCCAAAACACCCAAGAAGCTCCCCCCTCCCAGCTGCAAGTCTGAGCCCAAAACGAAGCCACATGGTCACGTTTACTCGCAAGTAGGCACACTTGCCTTAGTCAAGGCAGGCTGAGAGGACTCCAAAAAGGTCCGAATGGTCCTGATCCAATGAATGTAGCCCCCCAAACACGGAGAAGGAGGTCCCCCCTCCCAGCTGCGAGTCTATGGAACCCTATGGAAAGTGAAGCAGCCTCATGTCGCGTTTACTCGCGAGTACACAGACATGCCTTGGCTGGTGGTCAGGTCACGCAAAGGAGAATGTGAGGACACCAGAATGGTCCTGATCCGATGGAGCTGGAGTGCAACAAATGCTCCAGAAGACAGCCTCTCCCCCCCCCCCCACTAAAAAGGACAAAAAAGTGGCTTGAACTGGTAAGGGGCATGTTTTCTATTTTACACTTGCAAAGCCAGGAGGGTCTTTATCTTGATGTGCCTGAAATAGAAGAACTTTAAACTGGGCACTGGGGAGGGCTGGAAATCTCACTGATTCTTTTTGGGGGTTGTTATTGCAGGCAGACTACAGAGTAAGTTCCATTGACCACTATGTGACTTATTCTGAGTAGACATGCATAGAATTGGGCTCACAGGCTGCAATCCTACCCACACCTTCCTGAGAGTAAGCCCTATTGACCACAATAGGACTTAATTCAGAGTAGATTCACTTGGTGAAACAGGACTGGCTCCCCCTTATTTAATTATTTTATTTTAATTATTTATAATTATTTATTTTAATTTGCCTGATGATGTCACTTCTGGCCATGACATCACTTCCAATGGGTCCTGGACAGATTGCCATTCTAAAAAGTGGGTCCCAGTGTTAAAAGTTTGAGAACTGCTGCAATAAGGTGTTAGTAAGTTGACAAGGGTGTGTGTGTGTGAGAGACTCTGCAAGTTTTCAAGATCACTAAAATCAGAACTTTGAGGAATAAGACCATCATGTTATATATCAATCAATGCGTAATTTCATGCAGAATGCAATGAAACAAACCACATTGAAATATCTGTGTTCTAACAAAAGGTACAGCCAAAAAACCAGTTGGGGTGGGGCGATGGTACCTCATCACGCCCACCTGGGGCGTTGCCCTGCCGACTACATGGGGTGACGTGCAGGCCTCCTGCACCAGATGACTCGAATCCTAGTGACGCCACTGGTTTCAAGATCAGACTTGGGAAGAGAAACAAGGTCTAAACTAGGATGTGCAGATGCCAGTGATCAAGGAATCTATGCTAAAAGCAAGAGCCAAGCCCAGTAGAAGCCAGAAAAAATGGTCCTGACCCAGAAGAGTTATTAGGAGGGAGTAAATATCTAGCCAAAAAGGCATTCCAGAAGGGGAACCTGGAACAGATGCAGAACCTAGGGGAAACTGGAGCAGACTGAGAGAAAGAGGCAGGGGGCAGCATCAACAGGCATAAGGTTTAGGGAGGGAGTGGGAGCCCAATTCTATGCATGCCTACTCAGAAGTAAATCCCATTATAGTCAATAGGGCTTACTCCCAGGCAAGTACGCACACTATGATGAGGCCCCCTGCACAACTTAGCTCTTTGCACCCCTTCTAGCTATGCCACTGATCGGGGTGCATGCCTCGGTGTGGTCTTGGGCTGACGCTGTGGCCCACATCCTGCCAGAGATGTGACAGAGCTGCAGCTCATGCACTTGCTAAATCATTCTGACAGGTGAAAAAATGTCATCTCATTTTTTTTTTTAAACACACAAAGGCAAAATGGTGCTAAATGCAATTTCCCGATGCAAACAATGATAGCAGGAAAACAAAAAACTTTGCCCAGAATCAAATGTGGATATGGAGAAAATAAATAGCTCCCTGGTGCACCCACTCTGCGCACTGCAGATTTATATTGGTTACTCCACAAAATGTCATTACGCCCATTTTTCCCCTCTTTTAAATCAATCTAAATGCACCCATTTGAATGTGCCTGAATTCTCTTGTTGCTTGGCTGTTTTGTTTTTCTTTCCATGAGTCATGCCATTTATTTTTGCCCAGTAAGTTTATATCGCATCATGTGTCTATAATTCCTTATTGTTGGTGGTTGGTAGTTAATCAATATGAATGCTGGTATGTATTGATTATTGGCTGCTCAGAGACTTCCTCACTCTTAGATGACTATAGCACTGCTCCTTTAAAATATGGACTGTTTACTCTTACTTGTCATTCATGATTAACTTTCATTTCTTTGCAACATTGCTAAGAATAAAGAACATGATACGATGGAAGGAAAGGGGGGAAAAAAGCTCCTCTCTGCTTTTTCATTCCCATCCAATATAATATGGTAGAAACAGATTTTGAAGTATGTTCATTTCTCTGTTTCTACTGAACTGTCATGGCTTTTAAATACAGAATCAAGAGCATCAAGAATTTCTCAAGCAAGAGCAGTGTTTCTCAAACTGTGGGTCGGGATCCATTAAGATGGGTTGCGAGCCAATTTCAGGTGGGTCCCCATTCATTTCAATATTTTATTTTTAATATATTGGACTTGATGCTCCCATGGTATGTGACTGCATTTGGGAAAATGTTACCTGTACTTTTTAACAAGCTACCCTGTATGTTCTGTTAACAATGATAGTCAATGGGACTTACTCCTGGGTAAGTGTGGGTAGGATTGCAGCCTAGGATGGTTAAAAATTTTCCTACTTTATGAGGTCACTTTCAGTCATGACAACACTTCCGGTGGGTCCCAACAGATTCTCATTCTAACAAGAGGGTCCCGGCGCTAAATGTGTGAGAACCACTGATTTAGAAGATTCTGAACAAACTGCACAACAAAGGGGACTCTTGCTTGAAGTTCTTCTTACCATTCCTTTGCACGATATTTTGTCTCCTCCTCCTCCCCCGGTTATCTAGAAGCAATCAAGAAGCGAAAGTGATTGGCAGGAACTGAGAGCTTGTTTGGGTCTATAAAAGCCACTCAGCAGCTTGTAGAGCACAGGCAGAAGAGTCATCAACGTGGAGATGAAATCATGCCTACGGAGACCACTAAAGGCCCCTGCTCCTGTACAATGCTGGTTTGGAGCACTGTCATTAGGTATTATTAAGAGGAGTATTTTTAAGAAAATCAGACTGTTACAGAGTGAATTTAGCATTTACAAACCATCATCTATTCAGGCTTTGCCTTAGTTACTCTCCTCCCATTGCTCACTAATCACTAAATTGATTGTCTTTCATCAGTATGCTGAGTTTTATTCACAGAGTGTCTCCTTCCTTAAAATCTGTGCTTTAGGACTCAGTTGTCCATGTCCGACAAAATCTTATGTTGCTGCTAATGTAGTATAGTCTATACATTCCTGAGACTGGTGGAAGACTAGCTGCCCAATCCTAACCCCCAACACTGGTGCCAATGCAGCCAAACTGTTGGAGTGTGTGCTGCATCCAGTGGTGGGGAGAGCAATCAAAAGCTCTGCCAGAGGTATAGCTTATGTCTGCTTAAGCCTTCTAGTGGCCTATGGGTCACCTTAGATCCACACCAGCTACATAAGCTGGCATAAATCTAAGGTGAGAAAATGGGGGCTCGGGAGCTAGGATCTGGTGTGCATGTTTACTGTTGAGATCCTCCCCCTCTGGCCTACTCCCCACCCCCTGTCGTCCCTGCCCCAGAACCACCTCTTCCCCATCCTTGCTACGTCCACCAACTTACCAGTGCCTTTGAAACTTCCTGGCCATGTGTGCCTTGTTTCTCACCATAGTGGCCTAGCAGTGCACAACAGTGGCCTGGCTTTCACACCACCATAAAGTGCGTTGTGCTACTGAAACACTAGTTCTGGCAACACAAGGCCATTAGTAGGACAGAGGCCACAGTCTCTCTTAACCATGGTAACTCAGTCCCAAGGAAGGTTCATGCCATCCTCCCTCTTTATTTAAAACAGCTTTATTTATCTGAGAGTTTTGAGGGCAATGGACTGTTAGAAGGTTGCTAATTCTTTTAGTCACCAGTCTCTCTCTCTCTCTCTCTCTCTCTCTCTCTCTCTCTCTCTCTCTCTCTCTGCTTTCTGATTGTATTGTGATTTTATAGATTTTTTTTAATGAACTTTGACTGACTTTAAACCATTTTGAGGGAGGTGTAAAAATGTGAAAATAAAATAAAACCTATAAATTAGGGTCAAACAACATGTTGAGCAGAATGCATAACATAACATGACCCAACTGAGCGCATAGCAGCTGGACATGCAAAGCACAGGTTGGTTTCAAAAGGCCCAGGAAACTCTTGGTTGCTGCTCCATGTCGTAAAAAAATGCACAATGCACACATCCATTCAGGGTTTGATTGCCAGGAAGCCTGGCTCTATTTTCTCTCCTGATTCAAAGCAAATACCTCTTTCCCCTTCCATTGCAGGCCATTATTTGATATGGAGATTCAAAAAGGCAGCGCAAAGGAAACTTTGGCGAGTGGCGCTCTCACTGTTATTACATTTGTAACAGTCACTTTGTATGTAAATTGCTTCCTCCCCCCCCCCAAGAGGTGGAGAAGAGCTGATGTCATTTTTCATGGTCCATAGTGATATAAGCTTGTCCAGTTTCATCAGACAACAAGGAATCTCTGCAATGTTCAAGAAAGATGACCGAGCCTAGAATCCAGTCTCCTTTTTTTTCTGTTGCAAATGTTGAATTGTTAATTGAGCATTAGATTAAGTGGTTGGATGTATTTGTTGACTAGGTTTAAGCAACTAAATGGGGAGGCATAATTGCCATCATAAGCTCAACAACAAATCCGCTTTGCTCTTTAATTCAATGTGCTAATGGGTGCTTAATCCTTCGAACTGGTGTGCAGCCGCTGCTAAACTTGCCGGGACTGTAAGGGAAAGTGCTTTTCTGTTAAAGCAGCATCAGCACCTCCTCCTCTAGCTTTCAGAGAGTGATGGTGCAAGTGCTGGACATGCTTATGTTGAATAGGCTGATATCCTTTTTAAAAATCTGATTAAGATTAGCTTCCAATAGTTTCTTTCCTACTTAAAGAAACAAATGGGCTGCACAGTGCCAGCGAAATGAGCACGCATGCTGTCTCAAATGTGCCATAAGACACATTGTGGCAGTGTGGGGTCATGGTGCTGGCAGAGAGACTTGTGCCAGCTTGCTGGCACCAGTCAGATGCCTGCACTGGAATAGGTAGTTTCTCTGTGGGCCAATGGAAGAGGGAGGAATTGAGGTAGGGAGGGGTGTAACAGGATGGGGGAGGACATATTGGACCTGTGAGGGGGCAGGAAGAGTGGCAGTGTCTACCACAATATCCTACCCCCTTCCCAGTCCTGATTTCCCAGTACAGGTTTGGTTAGACTTGCACCAGTGATTTTGCTGGTGCACGCCCATGTAGTCCCATCGCAGCTGCTGGGACTTACCCTGGAGGAAAGAGACGAATGTCCCCTTCCTTTGGGGAGACTGCCAGCAGCCTCTGTTCCCACAATGGATACAGCGGAGGCCATTTTGGCACTGCTACATCGCAGCGCAGGAATCTCGATAGGACTGTGCCGGAAAATACAATCTCAATAGGATTGTATCAAAAAAAATGTGCCAAATCTCACTAGGATTGTGCCAAAAATATCCTCCAGCTTAATGAACAAGCCTGGCCGTTACAAGTAACAAAGATGACGAAGGGAGCCACTGTGTCTAACAAATAATATAAATAGTGTGCTGTTGAAAAGTGGTCTGATGGAATGTTTTCCCCCTTTTTCTTTATGAATAACACTTGTCAGTCATATTAGGGTAAGTGGAAAACAACTGGGCTGCATTCAGATTTCTCTGCTTCGAATGTTATTCCCCAGTAGTTTAACCATGTAATGCTTTGAAGGAAAGGATAAGATCATTAAACTAGGGAAGCTGGAGGCGTTTATTTCCGCCTTTGACAAGATTGCTTGCTGCACAATGCCGGGCGTCCCAGAGGAATTGCAGCTGGCTGCAAAAATTATTCCGATCTTTTTTGCATGACAAAAAGCTGAGCTCTACTAAAGTGTAACACTTGAAGGGAATTTATGTCCCTCCCATGGGCTACATTTCAGCTTCAGATGCAAGGCCAAAACACTCACTTTTAAATATGTAAGTGATGTTTGTTTTGGTTTGCGAGTGCCTTTATGTACAGAATGATGGGCTTGCAGACGCCTCCTCGAGACTAAAATCAACCCGGATCAATGTTGCCACAGGCTGATCAAAAAGGCTGCATTGACCCTGGCTGCAAGCAGGCTAACAGAACAAGGATTCTTCCATCAGATGAACCAGTGTGGAGTGAAAGGCAAAATCAATGGGTAGCACCCAGAGGCCTGCTGGCACAACACGTGCTTGTGCAGTGCATCTTTCCATTCTCTCATCACCACTGAAGGCCCCTGACTCCCTTGAAAAGCCATGGCTGGGAAACAAGGGGGTGTTGGCAATGGGATGAGATGCAGCGCAGGGCTCTGCAAGGGGAGTGGGAATATTCAGAAACCATTAGAGGAGCCACAAAAAGAGACACCAGTGGTATAACAAGCAGGCGGCAGGGGGTAGTCTACCCCGGGTGTCAGGCTAGAAGGGATGCTGCATGAGGCCCAACCAAGATGGCGGTGATGGGAGAAGCAGCAGCAGTGGCGGACATATTCCCAGGTATGTAGAGGCCTCCTCTTTTTGTTTCCAAGCCTCCAAAGGAGAAGGAATGGGGCAAGATTACAAAGCTGATGCCACCATCACCTTCTCTGCAAGAACCTTGAAATGACATCACAACATCTTAGTTGGCAACCTTCAGTCTCGCAAGACTATGGTATAAGCCTACAGCACCTGGTATTCCCAGGCGGTCTCCCATCCAAGTACGAACCAGGCCTGACCCTGCTTAGCTTCCGAGATCAGACAAGATTGGGCATGTGCAGGATAACAGTTGCTGTCTCACATCATGTGACATCGCAATGTCACCACCCCAGGCACCACTGCCTCTAACAACATCTATGGGAAAGTCATGGTGGGCTTACGATGATAGGTTCAATAATTTGTGCCCAAAGGAAAGCCACTTCCTTAGAACATATTATGACCGATCTGTAAAGATGTAACCATTACAATGCAGAATTCATGAGATATCATCATTTCCTTGAATCAGTGGGGAATCGTTTCCTGCTGCTATCACGGATACCTGAAACCACAGATAGCAGTGAACCCTGTATTTACAGTTGCTCAGCGCAAGCCCTCCATATAGCTTCCTCTTCACAGTAGCTTGTTAGCACTGACAGTCAGGCATGAAGAGGAAGCCGTTTGGAGACAAACAGGATAACCGAACAAAAACATATGAGGTGAGCACAATGGGGGGGACATTTGTGAAACGCAGATATCTGAAACTCCAGAAACCAATTCCATCAATATGGGGGGGGACGGGACTGTGGGCACTAAAAGCACCTTTGGCCAGTGCAAATCCCTTGTGCCAGCCCAAAAGTGTTGAGCCATATAATTGAGCCAGTATTGAGCCATATAATCTCTCCAAGACTTTGGCTCAAATACTAATGGTCATCGCTTACCCGTCCCCAGATCAAGTCTATGCCAAGCCAGGTCAGCTTTCCCTTCAGTGGGGCAGGGAGACGAATATTTAATTTTCTCGGGCACCTGCTCACATTAGCAGCCTCACCGTACAGGCCAGGCTTTTAATTTCGCAGATATAATTGGGGACACACTTTTACATAGTGAGGGGCACCTCCCTCCACCACACTCAGAGTGGGGCTAGTGCACCACCATCCAAGGAGGGCCCCATTGGGCTGGTGGAAAAGTAAGTCCATGTCAGTCAAGAGTTGGTGCAGGGGTTTGGGGGGGCATGGGGAGGGAGGCATTTCAGGGTGGGGGAAGAGAAGGCGGGCCCCAGGGTGGACCATGGGTGAGCAGGAGATGAGGCCAGGATCCAGTACTTGTGCTGGATCCTAACCCCAGTCCCAGGCGGTGGAGCAGCTCTGGGCTGCTCGGATCGGGGCCACCTCTTGAGGTAGCGCAGATGCAAGTAGCCCCATTAGGGCTGCTGCAGCATCACGTGGGGTAAGAGGACTGCATTCCCCTTGATCCAGCTGAGCAGCATTCAGCCCCAAGCCCGTATTGGATACGCAGCAGGCCAGCCAACCTCCCCGTTCCAGCATTGGGGGGTGTACCAACAAAGCTCTCAATTATTGAGAGGGAATGAGAACACAAACATGCAATACCAAAACACAGGAAAGCAGCAGTCAAGCAAGGAATGGGATCTTGTGTGTATCTTGCCAAGAAAAGCAGGGACTTTATTTGGCAAGATTTGCAAAGGCTTTGTGCCCACGGGGAGCTTCCTTCCTGGGGCAAATTATAGCCATCAAAAGAGAGATACCAGATTAGAAAACTGTGCTCCGCATTGCCACCCGCCAAACTCCAGACAGTGGGGTCATAAGAAGCAAAACTTCCTAGGAAGATCTCTCAGCACGACAGTAGAAGTAGTGCCAGGTACAAGCTCCCTGCCGAGCAGCGTATTTATGTATGGTCTTATTTCCTCGCACAAGCTTAGAGC
>NC_089827.1:74070720-74128220 GCF_035046505.1 Tiliqua scincoides
TGAGATGGGTGCATAAACTGCTCTGCATCTTTGCATGTTGGGTCACAGTTTAATATGTAGCTGATGCTAAGAAATGGAAACCCAGACATAAGAACATAAGAACAACTTCCTGTATCTCATAGCGGCCCACCAAATGCCCCAGGGAGCACACCAGATAACAAGAGACCTCATCCTGGTGCCCTCCCTTCCATCTGGCCTTCTGACATAGCCTATTTCTAAAATCAGGAGGTTGCGCATACACATCATGGCTTGCACCCTGTAATGGATTTTTCCTCCAGAAACTTGTCCAATCCCTTTTTAAAGGTGTCCAGTCCAGATGCCTTCACCACATCCTGTGGCAAGGAGTTCCACAGACCAACCACACGCTGTGTAAAGAAATATTTTCTTTTGTCTGTCCTAACGCTCCCAACACTCAATTTTAGTGGATGTCCCCTGGTTCTGGTGTTATGTGAGAGTGTAAAGAGCATCTCTCTATCCACTCTGTCCATCCTCTGCATAATTTTGTATGTCTCAATCATGTCCCCCCTCAGGCGTCTCTTTTCTAGGCTGAAGAGGCCCAAACGCCGTAGCCTTTCCTCATAAGGAAGGTGCCCCAGCCCCATAATCATCTTAGTCGCTCTCTTTTGCACCTTTTCCATTTCCACTATGTCTTTTTTGAGATGCGGCGACCAGAACTGGACACAATACTCCAGGTGTGGCCTTACCATCGATTTGTACAACGGCATTACAATATTAGCCGTTTTGTTCTCAATACCTTTTCTAATGATCCCAAGCATAGAATTGACCTTCTTCACTGCTGCCGCACACTGGGTCGACACTTTCATCGACTTGTCCACCACCACCCCAAGATCTCTCTCCTGTTCTGTCACAGACAGCTCAGAACCTGTTAGCCTATACGTGAAGTTTTGATTTTTTGCCCCAATGTGCATGACTTTACACTTACTGACATTGAAGCACATCTGCCATTTTGCTGCCCATTCTGCCAGTCTGGAGAGATCCTTCTGGAGCTCCTCACAATCACTTCTGGTCTCCACCACTTGGAAAAGTTTGGTGTTGTCTGCAGACTTAGCCACCTCACTGCGCAGCCCTGCCATGAGGGAATCATGTCAAGAATCATGAGGATTCTTCTCCCCAATCACCTCTTAAACAGTGTTCCTGGCTTTGTGCAAGGGGGTCAGGGCTGGGCAAAAAGGCCACTGCTTGAACGGAAATGTGGTTGCGCTCCTCCTTGGAGAGACACATAGTTGCGGGGAGTGGTTTTGAGTAGAAAATGGCTGAGAAAAGAGAAAGGGTTATGCAGCCTCCTGATATTGCCTTGGTTCAGTGGTGTAGCTGGAGGGGTCTCAAAGCGCTAAGTTTTGCAACTCTCCCTATTTGGATTTAATGTGTTTGGCTCTAATGCTGCTCAGGTGCGACGCGAACAGGATGCACAAAATCTTGTGAACTCATTAGTAGTGGTGAACCCTAACTATGAGTAAGTGTTGCTGTCAGCATTTGACAGTTGGTTTTCGAAATGGGGAGGGGGTGGAGGTGGGAAGAGCGGCCTGGCCCCCCCTGTTGTTTGTCTTTGTACAAGAGTGATGTGTACAGCATGCTCTCTGCTCTGACCTCTGTGGTGCCAGAGATAAGGCACGCTTCACACAATTAATATGAGCACCTCTCTGGCTGTTCAGCGGAACAAGGGTGCTAATTAAATGTTACAAACTGTTCAGCTGAAACCAGAGAGAGAGGAGCTCAACACGAAAAGTTATATATATATATATATGTTTTTCCTAAAACAAGCTCATTACAGCAGAGCAACTCTCTCTCTCAATCCAAGGAATGGACCACGTTTTGTCTTGAGGTCTCTTGTTATCAGGTGTGCTCCCTGGGGCATTTGGTGGGCCGCTGTGAGATACAGGAAGCTGGACTAGATGGGCCTTTGGCCTGATGACAGACACAAGGGAGGGCACCAGGATGCAGGTCTCTTGTTATCTGGTGTGCTCCCTGGGCATTTGGTGGGCCGCTGTGAGACACAGGAAGCTGGACTAGATGGGCCTTTGGCCTGATCCAGAGGGGATGTTTTTATGTTCTTATGTCTTTCCAGCAGATCTTAGAAAAGAGAAGCTTCCTAGGGGGCAGGGTGACATTATTGATGTCATCATTGATGACATCAAGTGTCATCATTGTTTTTTCTTCATTTGAGATTGCAAGCTGGTGGTGGAACTGGGAGGGCACTATACCTTTGACCTGGGTTGGTTCTGGGAATGGCAGAGCAACCTTCAGGATGCTGCCTGGGACCTGAAAGTGCGATACAGCCCTCCACTAACTTCCCAATATTGTGGCCATCTTTGAAAAAAAATTGTCACAATTATCACCTACCCAGTGACAGGATATTGTGCTATTGATGCTGAAGCCACAGTGATTACTAGGCAAAGGTAAAGGGCAGTGATTCTCAAACTGGGGCATTATGATGCCCCAGCCAGAGAGCCCTGGCCTCTGCACCCTTAAGGGGCAGGGAGGTAGCGACGGGATCACCAGAATCACGTCACTGTCAAGGGGTGCCGGGGCTTGCTTCAACTTACCAGAGGCAGGGCCCTGCTCAAAGCCTTGCAAAGTGCTCAAACTGTCAAAATAATGATCGCAACCCTCTTCTGGTTTCAAGACTGGAAAGCAGAAGTGGGTGGCGATAGTTATTTTGAATGCCAATTCTTCGAATGGCCCTGCGGAGGCTGGCGCAGGGCTCCCCGCACTCCCGGGAGACTTCCGTAGGGCGAGACAGCAAGAAGAGGCTGTGCAGGATTATATCAAGCAGTCCGTTTTGATAAGGTAGTATCATAATTGGTGATGGAAATAAATTTAGATTCGTTCTTTGAAGCAATGCTAAACAGGACACAAGCTCTTTTAAAAGCTTAGAGGCTTTTATTTACAGCTATTTACAGATTCAGAAACAGGCTGGATACAGGTTGGATACAGAAGTTTTACCCCCTTGGTGGTTCCTTTGTTTCTCGGGGAACCACACCCAGACCTTCTTACTTGTACTCTGTAACAAACAACCGACCCATGTGATATTGCATGTCATTTCCACCTCCTTATTTGGCATTCCATGACAGTTTGGTACATGGTTCCAGTCCTAATTAGGAAGTCACTTTGCTCTGCATCACAAAGATTCCCGGCTCACAACTCTGATTACGCAAGACCCTGGAATTTTCCTTTTGGGAAAGCTTTGATGTGCATGTTCTTTTGTGCAGGTCAGCTTGACATAATGGCTTTCCTATCCTGTTTTTAACAGAAACACTAGCCCTGGTTTTGGCTCTAATTTCAGTTGTTTTTCTCATCTGAGAGAGGTTAGATTAACCCTTTAAAATCTCCATCATTGGATTGGACCCAAGCCCTGTTGTTTAAGAGGGGAAAAGAGAGTTTCCCCTACCCCCTCAGGAGAGACAATTACTTATGGCACCTTTCTTACTCATTCGGGATCTAATGGAGATGCCATGCCTGAGCCCTAAGCCCAAATGTTTGGTTGTCACTGTGTGTTTTGTTTTTAGATGCAAGAGTCTGGGGGAGCTACTATGTGCCCAGTCAACAGTTCCAATACTTCTTTGTGAAGGATGGCCTACACAGCTCTTCATGCCGGGATGACTGGTGTGGTTTGATTGCTTCTGCCCCAGAGATTCATATGCCTGCCGATTCACACAACCAGGTAAGGACAACCAGGTAAGGAGATAAACTTTGGTGGGACAACTCCGAGGGATGAGGTCAAGAATGGGCTGAACCTTTTCTTGGTTATCATTGGGATAGATGGTTGGAAGTATTTGTGGGCGCTATGTACCTGATTCTGCCTCCTTCCTGTCCTGGATCCTGTCGCTCCTTAGCCAGGTTCCTCCTCTGCAGTGCCACAGCACAACTCTTACAGCCCTGCAAAAGGTAATGGCCTTTCTCTGGCATACTTCCCACAATCCTAGTGGTGTGATCCTGCTCCACACCTGGACAGTACTGCTTGGACTTGGCCCCAGAGATATAGAAAGTCAACCCAGTGCTGAAATTAATTTTACAGGAGCATAAGCTAAGAACATGAAAACTTAAATGTAGGAATTGACTTGCTGAACGAGACCATATGTTCACTGAGTCCTGCCTTCTGTCTCCTTTGGAACAGTAACCTGCCAGATACAAGCAGGTGATAGATAGTCCCTGCTTTCTGATGCCCTGAAATATGCTCCCTCCATGAACAGGTATTCCATTGTAGCACCTGTAATAATAGTCATTGAATTGTTTATCTCACGAGAAGTCGATTATTAACGCTTAAAGCAATATGGTTAATGAATGTCACAATATAGGTAGGCAATTTGGCAAGGTGTTGGTTGTCTGGGGACCTGAGTTCACGCAAATGCCACTCTGAAAAAAAAAAGACGTTTGGAGGGAAGGGGAGAATTTGGGGGTGGAAATTTGGTCATGCTTTGTAACAGAAGTGAGCATTGCAAACTGAGCAAATCTGTCTTCTGAACCAGGTAATTACAATCTCAGTGACATCACTACCGACATCTAAATGTCCATGGTTACATATAAGTAAATCTCGCAGGGACTTACTTCTAAATCAGTAGGCATAGAATCAAAAGCCTGAGCTGAGTGGGGGGGGGGGGGAGCCAAGAGGAGCAAGCTGGCTAGCCACACTCTGACATCATGCCCCTGTTCTCTCTGCATTAAGCCCTATCTGCCGGGGTAAGTGCTGAACCCGAGGAGTGTTTGCGTCCTAGAACCCCAGTTGGCTAAGATTCTAGAACAGTCATTTTCAAACAGTATGCCACAATGTGCAGGTGTGTTGTGGGAATTTGGAGCAGGGACGTGTGGGAAGGCAGGTGAGGCAGAGCCTCCCCACTGGAGTTCTTAGAAAAGCACCACCGCTGCGTGAGGTGCCCAAGCACTCACGATCCATGTGCACCTTACGTGGCAATGGCGCTTTTTGAAAGATTCCAGTGGGGAGGCTCTGCCTCACCTGCCTTCCCACCCACTGCACATCCCTGGAGCATTGGCAGTGGAAAATCACACACAGAGAGAAAACTCTTCTGGGTTCTATGGGTCTGCTTCTACAATGAAGCACAGACAATTTATAACTACAGACAATTGCCTTGGAAACAGAAATGTAGAACCGGGAAGAGTGTCCTGGAAGCTGGAAGTGTCATCGCAAGAGGTGAAGACCATAGAGAAGACCACAGGGTAGCATAAGAAGAAGAAGGTTGAAAATCACTGGTCTAGAATGTGGGAAAACGCTATCCACAGGTTTAGCACTTGCTTCTGCAGACGCGCACTGAACGTTGGGAAAGCAGTAGGAGACACAGTCACAGTGGAGCACATGTGGGACTAGCTGGTGCACTCCTCACATTCATCTAAATGTCTTCCTCAGAGCCACAGCTGTAGGTGATTCAGAGTTATGAAACAAATTACAAGCCACTGCCCTTTAGAAATTAGCAAAACAGAGCTACCCTTTTCAATGTTCCTGTCATTAGAAATCCAATATGTATAAATGCTTAAAAAAAAAAAAATCGTTTCTCATCTGCATTCGTAGGTAATGGCCTCTTTTGTGCGCACCTGTTATTGTAACCTTTGAAAACCCAATACAACATATAAATAAAGATTAATAATATTCCCCCACACACAAAAAAAATTGAGATTATTATGCTTTTTTTATTCTGTTAGACCTTTTGTTAAGTGCGGGACCACGTACTTTAATTTTGCTTACAAATGATAGAAATTTCAGGTAAGAAGTGGAAAAACCCCTACAATATGATAAACTCTAGTCAACGGGCTGCCATTCACGGTGGATAACAATTCTGTTTAAAAAGGACTTAACAACCGTCTATTTGCAGGCACAAGTGTGGAATAACAATGACCAGGTATTGATTTTAGCTGTTTTATTAGGTTTTAAGCACTGTGGTCAAATTCCGAGCCTCTCCACTCGCTTTCAGAATTACTTACAATGAAGCTTTAACACAAGAGGATTGGGCTGGAATAGATTTGTCTTAGCTAACCGAAAATAAGAAAGGAGATGTTCAACATTCAGTTGCTTTTCTTGGCTGAAGAAAATATTGACAGCCAGACTAGAAAAACAAAGCCTAGAAAATATTGGCACAGCTCTCCATCAATCAGTTTTCTGTTTATCACAAAATGGAAAATGGGAGAAAAGACTGATGGCTGAACGAGGGCTCATTTTAAAAAAAATTTCTTTCTCTTATTTGCTAGTTGAGCATATCTCGCATTGAAATAGTCTGGTGGCCCAATCCCATTTGCACCTTCCGTCGGTGGAGTACATGCCACCAAGCACTTTTGGACAGCACAGCTTTAGGAAGTGCCAGCGGGAAGGCCAATGGCATCTGGCCTGGATGCCTTTGAAAGGGGATTGGACAAGTTTCTGGAGGAAAAATCCATTACGGGTTGCAAGCCATGATGCGTATGTGCAACCTCCTGATTCTAGAAATGGGCTATGTCAGAATGCCAGATGCAAGGGAGGGCACCAGGATGCTGGTCTCTTGTTATCTGGTGTGCTCCCTGGGGCATTTGGTGGGCCGCTGTGAGATACAGGAAGCTGGACTAGATGAGCCTATGGCCTGATCCAATGGGGCTGTTCTTATGTTCTTAACTACAATTCCCAGGAGGCCTTGCAGGTCTCTTGTTATCTGGTGTGCTCCCTGGGGCATTTGGTGGGCCACTGTGAGATACAGGAAGCTGGACTAGATGAGCCTATGGCCTGATCCAATGGGGCTGTTCTTATGTTCTTAACTACAATTCCCAGGAGGCCTTGCAGGTCTTCTTGTTATCTGGTGTGCTCCCTGGGGCATTTGGTGGGCCGCTGCGAGATACAGGAAGCTGGACTAGATGAGCCTATGGCCTGATCCAATGGGGCTGTTCTTATGTTCTTAACTACAATTCCCAGGAGGCCTTGCAGGTCTCTTGTTATCTGGTGTGCTCCCTGGGGCATTTGGTGGGCCACTGTGAGATACAGGAAGCTGGACTAGATGAGCCTATGGCCTGATCCAATGGGGCTGTTCTTATGTTCTTAACTACAATTCCCAGGAGGCCTTGCAGGTCTCTTGTTATCTGGTGTGCTCCCTGGGGCATTTGGTGGGCCGCTGCGAGATACAGGAAGCTGGACTAGATGGGCCTATGGCCTGATCCAATGGGGCTGTTCTTATGTTCTTAACTACAATTCCCAGGAAGCCTTGCAGGTCTTCTTGTTATCTGGTGTGCTCCCTGGGGCATTTGGTGGGCCACTGTGAGATACAGGAAGCTGGACTAGATGGGCCTATGGCCTGATCCAGTGGGGCTGTTCTTATGTTCTTAAACTACAATTCCCAGGAGGCCTTGCAGGTCTCTTGTTATCTGGTGTGCTCCCTGGGGCATTTGGTGGGCCGCTGCGAGATACAGGAAGCTGGACTAGATGGGCCTATGGCCTGATCCAATGGGGCTGTTCTTATGTTCTTAACTACAATTCCCAGGAAGCCTTGCAGGTCTCTTGTTATCTGGTGTGCTCCCTGGGGCATTTGGTGGGCCGCTGTGAGATACAGGAAGCTGGACTAGATGGGCCTATGGCCTGATTCAGTGGGGCTGTTCTTATGTTCTTAACTACAATTCCCAGGAAGCCTTGCAGGTCTCTTGTTATCTGGTGTGCTCCCTGGGGCATTTGGTGGGCCGCTGTGAGATACAGGAAGCTGGACTAGATGGGCCTATGGCCTGATCCAGTGGGGCTGTTCTTATGTTCTTAACTACAATTCCCAAGAAGCCTTGCAGGTCTCTTGTTATCTGGTGTGACCCTGGGGCATTTGGTGGGCCGCTGTGAGATACAGGAAGCTGGACTAGATGGGCCTATGGCCTGATCCAGTGGGGCTGTTCTTATGTTCTTATGATGCAGGGAGAAGATGGGAAAGAGGGAGGCAGGGGTTTGCACACACCTCCCCCTTCCTGTGCCTTATCCCTCTTCCCACACCTTATCCGCTGTATAGCTGATGATGCTCTGTGTTGATCTTTTGCAACTCAGACCTTTTGCAACTGCTGGGACTTACCCTGGAGCAAGGGAATAAATATTCCCTTGCCCCAGAGGTTTCCAAAGTTATGACCGGATGACACTGCGTAGTCTCCTCTTCCTGCCAACATCATGCATAATCTCACAAGAGTAGAGCAAGATCTTGGAGAATAGTGCAAGAATAGTGCAAGATTCCACGTGAAGTCGGTCCAGCCAGCCAGGAAGAAGAGGCCACGGGCACCACTGTGAGTGCAAAGCCACCAGAGCACGGTGACCCCCAAACCTATCCAATCAAGTCAGGCCAGAAGGATACCATGGTTGATGGTATCAGAGCTGCTGAGAGGTCCAGGAGAAACAATAGTGACTCACTTGTGCTGGCCACCTGGGATGCCACAGCTGCCTGAGAACTGTGTAGGGGAGAAGAAGAGGCCATACCTACACATGCCCTACAAGGCCTGGGGGTGTCACACTGGAATTTTCCAGTTTCATTTCTCCATGTTGTCAGAACACGTGAGAAGCAAATTCACCCTCACCCCTACTCCACAGGCAGGAGGGCAAGATGGTACTGTTCATTAATTATCCTTTAGTCCGTTGCTTTCCTGGCTTAAATTCCTCTTGCTGGTTTTGGAACTGACCTTAGGACCATTCCATCTAATTACGATCAATAAATCATTCTCTCCTATTTAGCGCGCAGTCCTTCAAGCGAAGCCTCCATTCTGTTGATGCAGAAGAACTTGTCTCAATCGCCATTTTTTAAAAGTCATATCTCATTTAGTGATCATTATTTGGACCAAAATGCATGGAAAGTAATTTATCATTCTGGAGGTGAGAGAGTAACATCGAACAACACCCCGCCGAAATGGTTTCAATAAATTAAACAAAGGCATTCTGCATAATCTTCCAAGCAGATTGCTGAATTTTCATTGTGCTTAATGTGCTCATCTCATCCCAATTCTCCAGTAATGTTATTAAGATATGCATAGAATTACTAAAAGTCTTGTGGGCTGCTAAAGAATTACTAAATTTTTTTCTCATTAGCACAATGAGGAGGGAGATGTAAGAAAAACTATTTCCAGCTACAACCACCACCATTCCACAGGAAAATGTTTCATCCCCATTGTCACGTCTCATTCCTGGGGAGCATCTTCCAGGGCAGCCATTTTCAACCACTGGTGTGCCGCAGCACGCTGGTGTGCCACAAATGGTCCCCAGGTGTGCCACGGGAATTTGGGAGAGGGTTATTCACTTCACAACCTTTATTGGCATATAACAATTAACAGGATAAACAAAACAAAATTATAACAATCACTAGAGAAAAACATAGTGAGGCAGGGAAGAGGGAAGTGATCCAAAAATAGAAAAGGGAAAGAGAAAAAAAGAGATTTTTAGGAAGGGGGGGATATTTTAATAATTTGAGACAAAAAACTAGCAACTGCCTTAGTAATATTTACTTGATTATCGCTAAGCAGAACAAAAAGGGGATCAATAAATGGACCGACAGGATGGCAAAAAAAAGCTCCAAGTACAGCTTTCAAAGTGTACAGTGCGCTGGGCAATAGATAAAAATATGCTCTAGCGTATCCGGTTCAAGATGACAAAAGGCACATAATCTGAGGTTCTGAGAAATATGGGAAAATCTGCCAAGGTGATACGAAGAAGGGAAAATATTGAAACGCGCAAGCATAAAAGCCCTTCGAAGGGAGGGGTTTATTAGGGTAACAAAATATTTGGGAGGCTGACCTGGTAAGGGACATTAACCAAAAAAAAGGGGAGAACATACTGGATTCGTATCAGTGGAAAGAGAGGCAAACTCTGCTTCCCAGAGCCTAGTTCAAATAAGCTTGTAGGCACTGTTGACATCAAGGTCCGCTAAAGACTCTAAGGAAAGATCTAAAGAATTCAACTTGGAGTCAATTTTTTGAAACCAACTAGACAAAAAAGGGTCTCTTAGCAGGTCATTAAGAAGGGCATCAGATGGAAGTGATAGATGAAAGCGGAGCCAGAATTTAAACGTTAAAGCCCATGCAATAGTTGAAGGAAGGTGAACTCCTAACTCGAGAGCCAGCGTTGCCAGGAGAGGGTTATTTATCAATAGAACCACAGGGGGATGTGAGCCCACCATTGACCTCACAGTGTGCCTTGTCAATTGCCAAAAAACCGATGGTGTGCCTTGACCATTTTAGTACCTTGCCAGTGTGCCATGAGACAAAAAAAGGCTGAAAATCACTGTTCCAGGGAGAGGAAGGTGGCGTTGAAGGGATTGGCATTAGACATCTGAGCTGGCTATTGCTTACCAGGAACCACAGAAGGGGTTACAATGAATAACTATATTCTGTCCCTTCAACAGAGAACAAACGTGCCAATGTAAGTCCTCTGACACAGACAGGGCACTGATGCCTGGAGGAATCTTAAAGCCCGATCCTAATGGCCCAGTGCTGACCCAGTACTGGCACTAGTGTTGCAAGCATGGCATAAAGCATGTTGGTGACACTCAGTGCTGGTCAGGTACCGGTGCTGGCTCAGTATGCGCCCATGTTGAACCAGCACTGGGCACAGCCAGTTGCATGCTGCCCGGTGCTCCAGGGGCAAGCACTGGGTGGTGAAGTGGGAAGTCAGGGCGGGGGGGGGCATTCGGGGCAGGGAGGGGGGCGGGACCAGCGGAGCTCTGCTCTGCCAGATCCAGAGCCCCGCGTCAGGCCTCCCGGCCCAACATGGAATTGCTTTACTCTGCACCAGCTTATCCAGGGGAAAGGGACAAATGTCCTGAAGCAACCAAAGTCTGTAGCACCCAATCAGGGCACTGATACCTTGCATGGTTGACATCAGTGTTGATTCCTCAATACAAGTTCAACTCCAGCAGGAGCAGCAGATCCAGGGGCCTATCCAGGGTCTTCTGTGGGAGTAGCTGACAGGAAATTGCACGGTTGGTGGGAATGTAGACTTTGTGGGAGATGCTCGGTCCTGTGGTCAGGAGGCAAGAGAACCCAGCACACAGCCCCAGCGCTGGGGCGAGGTCCAGGTGGTCTGGGCTGCTTCAGGCTCCACAGTTCACGCCCTGGGACCAGCCTTGGAAGTCACTCATTCTGCAAACTGACTCCCTTCCTCAGGCGCCTACTCCAGCTTGATATAGCCAAGATCCCAGTGACTTGGGGCGTGGATCCATTAAAATTACTTCAGAACTTGGACCATGAGTAGTTTGCCACAAGCTTCCAATCTATGCCTTTGCTTTCATGTTTTCTCATAAGAACATAACATAAGAACAGCCCCACTGGATCAGGCCATAGGCCCATCTAGTCCAGCTTCCTGTATCACACAGCGGCCCACCAAATGCCCCAGGGAGCACACCAGATAGCAAGAGACCTCATCCTGGTGCCCTCCCTTGCATCTGGCCTTCTGACATAGCCCATTTCTAAAAGCAGGAGGTTGCACATACACACATACTTTGTAACCTGTAATGGACCTTTCCTCCAGAAACCTGTCCGATCCCCTTTTAAAGGTGTCCAGGCCAGACGCCATCACCACATCCTGTGGCAAGGAGTTCCACAGACCAACCACACGCCGAGTAAAGAAATATTTTCTTTTGTCTGTCCTAACCCTCCCAACACTCAATTTTAGTGGATGTCCCCTGCTTCTGGTGTTATGTGAGAGTTTAAAGAGCATCTCTCTATTCACTCTGTCCATCCCCTGCATGATTTCTCCTTGTCTTACCAAACATATATGCTCATTGATAAAACTAAAGATTTTGTGATGCAGTCATGTGTGGTCACATCCAACTGAACAATACTTTTTATCATTTAAAAAAAACAAAGATTGAACTATTCAATTATTTTTCCTAATCCTCCTATACACAAGAGAGAAAAATCCACAAGAGAGAAAAATCAAGTTTTTTTTCGCTACAGAGGAAGCTGTGAACTGTTTAACTAACAACACTCTAGCCTTCTAATCACTCTGATAGTCCAGTAGATTGCGTAGCAGTCCTGACTACAATAAGGGCCTAGATCACAACAGAGGCAAGGCCAGACAAGGCTTCACAATGAGACAGCTTCCAGGCAAGACTTCCTGCTTTAAGCAAGAAGGAGACTCAACATTTTTCCATGGCATGAACTCTCCTCTGCTTCCATCTCTATCACTGCCTTGGTTGGCAACCTTCAGTCTCGAAAGACTATGGTATAAGCCTACAGCACCCGGTATTCCCAGGCGGTCTCCCATCCAAGTACTAACCAGGCCTGACCCTGCTTAGCTTCCAAGATCAGACAAGATTGGGCATCTGCAGGGTAACATACAGCCAGGGTTGGCCAATCCATAAGGCCAACTGAAGCAGTTGCCTCAGGCAGCAGATTGGTGAGAGGGGGGGTGGTTGGCTATCCCTATCTGCCTACTTGCCTCCACTGCTCCCCCTTCTCCTTCCACTCCTCCAATCAGGAAGAGGGGCATGAAGAGGAAAGGGAAGTGTGGAGCAGAAGAGAGTCCTGATCTAGGACGTTGAAGGGCGGGAGGAGCAGAGGCTGCCACATGCCGCCTCTGGCATCAGGAGTACTTGGACAAACCATGCACACAACCTTGCCTTGCTTTGCTCCCTGGACCTTAACCCCACTGACTTGGTCACAGACCAAGGCATTACACCATGCTTCACACATCCGGGTCAGCTGCTCAACACGAAAGCAGAGGATCCCAAAGTGTGCATCATAGCATATTCACAGGAGCATCACGGAATGTCCCTGGTTCTCCATCTTGGATCTTGCAAAATCTTGTGAGATTGAAGTTCAACCATCTGGGATCTCATGACATCTTGTGAGATTTGGGCACCACCTTCTTGGATTTCGTGAGATCCAAGATGGTGGCGCCTGGCTGAGCTGGGAAGAAGAGGCTGTGGGGGCACCGTGACCCTGTTATTTTTGGCAACCACTGATCTAATGCTTCTCTAGGTTTGTCATACTTTACAAAACTGGCAACTGCCATTTGACACTTGCAAAAGAAATGGACCTTATCGTGTCCCTTTTTTTTTCTGCGTACAGGTGCGCGCCCCTTAACAACAGTTTGCTTAACAATGGACCGCATATATGATGGTGGTCAAAGCACAATAAAGATGCTCTTAATGAGACAATTGCATCTCCCATAGCCTGCAGCAGAGTGTCTGTTTACACAACAAAGAGGCTCTGAATGCAAAGAAGAGGCAATCTATCTCCAGTGGCCTGTGCAGCCAGTTAGTGTCTGGTAGGGAGTGTCTGTTTACACAACAAAGGCAATAGATTGGACTGAATGTTCACTTAATGACCTAATCGCATAGCAATGGGGATCGGGGAACATATCCCCATCATTAAGTGACGCAGTGGACCATTGTACCTGTTAGCATACTCTTCCGTCAATATAAAGGAATTCATTTCTACCTTTTCCCCCTGCCCCTTCAGCAAAGCCACCTTATTTCAAAGCTCTCACCTCTCATCACTTCGTAGCAACTGTTCTTTCAATCTCTGCTGAAATTAGCGAAATATAAAGGACACACAAGCAAAGAGTCTTGGAGGACAACAGAGACAGGGGGTTGCACAGAACCATATGTCAAGAAGACATGAGTTACGACGAACAGCTGCAACAACGATAGAAAGTTCTGCGGAAGACACCCAGCAAGATGCACAGATGTCACCAACCCACTACGGCAGTGGTTTTCAAATTCTCCAGGAGAGTTTGAGCCACTGTAAGTTCTTGCAGGGGCGCGGGGGGGGGGAAGCTAAATTCTTGTAGGAGGATGCTCATCTCTGAAAACCTAACTAAGATCTGAAATCTGCAGATCATCCTTCACCCTATAAGGCCTGAAAAGTTTTGTGTCTCATCACATTCTCCATATCCTCTTTCCCAAAAAAAGAACATATTATAGGTCATTTGAGAGGTGGCATTAATCTTCCTTATTAGCAGATTTCAATGGTGGGAAAATTGAAATATCTATCTCTTCTGCAGTATAAATTATCCTTTTTGGAGATTTTTAAATCACAGATAAACTGTGAAATTAGCTATTTTTGTTCCCTTATTCATTTAGGCAGCATGTCAACACTGATTTATACAGAGGTCTAATTATCTATGTCATAATAGCTTCGTATCAATTATACAAGACCCATGGTTGGAAATATAAAAAATATAAAATCTGATAATAAAGTAGTCCCAGTTTCGTTTTATTAATGAAAAGTAAAAAGGTTGTTATTTGACATTGATAGGGAAGGACAGGAACAGTCAATGTGCTCTGGAGCTAGAAGCTGAAAGACAAACTATCCTTTTGGAAAGGTATCAATATTTAAGGCATCAGGAATGTGAAAGAAAGTTTACAGAAAGTTCAACACAGTTCTAGTCTACAGTAACAGTGATAGGTACTTAAGGGGGCTATATGCCTAGGATAAATTGTGTTGCGAACTCAAACGCATGCAAGAGATTTCAAGATTATGACATTTTCCCCCTTCCCCCCCAAAAAAATAAATCATGATCAATATGAATTTATTATAAACTGATACAGGTTCAGAATAATCCACACAGTATGTAATTTGTGTTATTCATCCTTCATTTCATTTGTGCTTTATAACCTAAGTTATAAAAATGTTGATCAGTCAGCAACTGTTACCCTGCACATGCCCAATCTCGTCTGTTCTCGGAAGCTAAGCAGGGTCAGGTGTGGTTAGTACTGCCGGATGCTGTAGGCTTATACCATAGTCTTTCGAGACTGAAGGTTGCCAACCAACCAAAAATGTTGGCACAGATCTGAGCAGCCCAGTGTAATGCTGGGCTGGCCGGAGGGGGGGGGGCGGTTAGGATTCAACCTAAATTGCCAAGGACAGTTCCACCTCCTCCTGGGCCTGGTCAGCCCAGCTGTCCACCCTCCCCTGCTACCCCCCACCCCAAAATGCCCCTGTTCTGACCTCCCACAACCCTCTCCAATCCCCAGTGCTGGCCACCCTCAACCAGAGCAAACGTACCTGGTTTCAGCACCACGCAGGCTGGAATCAGCCTCCATCAGCCAACTCTGGGGTGGGCACAAATGGGTTTTAAGGCACATTCACAACACTCCTGGGCTGGTGCAAGGGACTTGCACCCGTCCAAGTGATATTCAAGATTGCATCCTAAGAGGGTTACCTGGGACAACAAGGGTGGAAAACCAGCTACCAGCTCCTCCAAAAGCCGGTAGGAGAAGGAAATAAGAAGAGTTGGGGGAGAAGAAGAAGAGAATCTCAAGATTTTGCCTGCCATTTAGAGTGACTCTAGCAGGACTTTAAACTATAACTTTTACATGCCTCACAAGGGTTCGAAAGACTGCTGTCTGCTTCCTAGAAGTCCAGCAAGCTCTCCCTTGAACCACAGAGCCCATAGCAGGTGCCTCTGGCCAACACAGAGGCCATTCACACCACCACCACCACCATCTTACCCCTTGGCACAAGGTAGGTCGGCTTGAGCCAGACCACTTCCTCTTCTGCTCCAGGAAGGCACTTGGAAGGCTGTTACAGCAGGCCCCCCTACCAACTCTTCTAGCAGTGCTGCCATGAGTGATGGTCAGCCTTGTTCTGGACCACACTGGCTGGTCTGATCCTGTTCTCAGTTGAGGCAGAAGAGGAGCCAGGTGACAGCAAGGTGAAACGGCCGGCCAGCGGCAATGACAGGCAGGCACAGGTTGGATGAGCCCCACATTTGTGTTCCTGTGAAGTCAGAAAGACAGTTACTCACTCAAGGTCACCCAGTCAACTTCATGGCAGAGTTTCATGCTGGCAGCAATAATAGTAGCCTGGGCTAGATTATTTTGAGCCATTGACTAGGATTCATTCCATGACACAAAACACTGTAGAATATCATCAGCAAGTCAAGGCCCAAGATTTTTAAAAGTGTGTGTGTGTGTGTGTGTGTGTGTGTGTGCGCGCGCGCACGCATGGGGAGAGAGAGAGAGAGAGAATGTTATTCATAGATGCCAGCACATTAGCGACACAAAGTAATAATGGTGTGCTGTAAGATTCTTGAGCTTTAATTCCCTAATACATACACGCACCAATATGAAAGACATGAAATCCTATTGATTTAATAGCTTCTCCACGCTAGGCCTGGATTAATTACATCAATTATTTCTATACTTTGGGTGCTAAAGCAATATCTTCAATTTCCACAGTATCATTAGTCAGTGATCAGGGTTTCAATGAAGCAAATTAGCATGATAGATTTGCACTGAGCTGTACAATGAGTTATTGGGAACGAAGAAACCCTTTCAGAACAAGCACATTTTTTTAAAACTGTAACAAGTTGGACCATCATTATTAATAATTTGGGCCTTTTTTCCCCTCTTTCCCTGATTGAAGATAGCAAGTTGGGAGGCTCTATCCGTACTCAAGATTAGAAGTGCATGAAGAACTGACAGGGATAATCTGTGTAAGGTCCCTGCATCTGAGCCCACTATCAGCATTTTTAAAAAGATTTATAATATACGCCCCCATGATGAACAACACTATACATTTAGAAGACATACAAGCAGTGTTTTGCACTTGGGCGACTCCCTTTCTTCAAATCAGTGCTAGTGTCTTGATAAAACAAAGCAATAATAGGGAATTGTGAGGCTAAATATTGTGATCTGTCACTCAATAGCATGATGACATGGTTCAACCATAGACACCAGGAAACAAACAAATACTAAGCATGCAGAATCGGACCTCAAGCTTTTCATTTCACAAAACCGTTATTGGTGACCTGATGGAAAGCCAGGATGGTGTCGAGGTTTGAAAGTTGGGCTTGAAAGATCCAGGTTCAAATCCCCACTCAGCCATGAAACTTCCTGGGTGACCTTGGGCCAGTCGCTATCTCCCAGCCTAACCTACTTTGTTGTTGGGACAGAAGGAGAGAAGGAACCATGGGGAAAATGTAATAATAATAATAATGTTTCATGAGGCTGCCATCTAACAGGTATGCAGAACTGTTACCAAACAGTTCTGCATCCCATTTACTCAACATTTCTCAATGTTGCCAAACATTTACTCAAGATGGAGGGGTGGGGTTTGGGGGCAACCTAAAAAATCCCCTGCAAAGCCTTTCACAATACTGTTTTTGGCATTTTTTCATTGTTCACAATAGTATTTCATCTCAGCTGCTCTGTTAGCATTGTCACACATGTGATGTTGGGAAGCATGGCCTCTTGCCCTGAATTCTGCATGGGTGACACAGACGGGGTGTGTGTGTGTGTGACGCCACCACTTGCCAAAATTTTTAAAATCTTGGCATTTTCAAATAATACCATCATGTTAACTAGCATTTGCTGTGTAATTTCATGAGGAATGAAAGGCGGAATATAAATCAAATAAATAAATAAATCTGAAGCAGTTCTTCTGGATTCTAAAAGTACTATGAGGAAGCCTCAGAATGCTTTCTGAGTCGTCCCTAATGCCGCGTGAGGCTCCGTTGCGCTAGGTAACCAGGGGGCAGCATGGTGCAGGGGGCAGCATTGTGAACCTTTTCCCCCGGGTCGTGTCAAGGGGCAGGTTCATTATTGCCACCTGGAGTGTTGCTCCACCCACTGGAGCAGGTCCATCATGGGGGTCATGCGCTGGTCTCCCGCACCAGGTGACACAAACCATACGGACGCCACAGACTTTGGGTAAAAGTTTGCAAAACATGCATTTTGCTCCACTTGCCGAGTCCCGAGTGCTAACAAAACTGATTCTCTTTTTTTTTTTTTTTTTTTACAGCTTTTACATCCAAAGCCTTTTCCAACATACCCGTTTTTCTAAGACATAAAGCCATTCATATATTTTGAAACTCTTTGTATTGACACTGGGTGATGATACACTCCTAAGTGTCAGAAATTCATTTTATGCACAGAAATGCTGCTGTGTTTTTTTTTCCTTTATAGGACCATCAAGCATAAAATAAAACGGCCCATCACCTGATTTATCATCATATCGAAGCACAAGGAGGTAGTGATGGGACAGCCTAAAGGAACAATTCTATTGCAGGTTGACATTTGCATGTAACATCTTAGATAATTCTCCCCCCCCCCCCCCAAATTCTGGTTTCTAGTTTAATGCCCTAAGGCTGTGGAGGTATAGAAAGTGCGCATGGTTGCTGCTAAAAATGACCAGTAATGAGGATTTACATTGCATTGTATTGTACTTCCTTGAAAGTTGCACCGATAAATCCCATTCTAAATAACAAACACTTCTAGCCTTTCCCACAATTTGGTAGAATTCTGCACTGTGCAAAAGCTGTCAACCCCATGAGATGTACAGCTTTGGTAATGACAGAAGGGAGACTATGCAACAATAATGTAAGGTATGGAATAAGTTCATGCAACAGTGCTGTGGGTTTACAGTGATGGTTCCCAAACTGTGGGTCTGTGACCCACCAGTGGGGCCCTGACTCAATTTTTGGTGGGTCATGAAATTGACAATTAGGCTAGACTATGACTGCGCTAGACAATTAGATTAGACTATGGGCACAATCCTAACCAACTTTCCAGCACCGACATAAGGGCAATGCAGCTCCGAGGTAAGGGTGCAAACATTCCTTTGAGGAGGCCTCTGTGAGTGACACCCAACTGCACGTTGCACCACATGCCCCGTTGGTACAGCTATGTCAGTGCTGGAAAGTTGGTTAGGATTTGGACCTATGTGCATCAAGGTTAAACAATCTGCTACTTGAGGGGAGCATTATGGCCAAATAACCTTTATGGCCACTGAGGCTTGAGTGGTTGGTAAAGCTCTTTTTTTTTTAACATGGTCCTGATGCTAAAATCTAGAGAAAGTAAAAGTCATAACAAGGTTTCCATAGGTGAACCTGCGGAAGGATCATTAAAGAGATTTTACCTTCCTTACGAGGAAAGGCTACAGCGTTTGGGCCTCTTCAGCCTAGAAAAGAGATGCCTGAGGGGGGACATGATTGAGACATACAAAATTTTGCAGGGGATGGACAGAGTGGATAGAGATTCTCTTTACACTCTCACATAACACCAGAACCAGGGGACATCCACTAAAATGGAGTGTTGGGAGGGTTAGGACACACAAAAGAAAATATTTCTTGGGGGGGCGGAGCTAACTTTCAGCGAAGTTGCAGTGAACTTTGGGGGTTCCCTAAGAGACTTCGAAATAGATATGTTTTCATGTGCCTAAACAACTAAGGCACGCTTCGGTGCCAGGAAGACGGTACGAAGAGCTGAGAGCTTGAACGGGGGGGGGGGGGTCCTTAGAAACAGGCAATTTCAAGGATTTCTCTCTGTTTTGCTCTGTGCTGAAGCATATCTATCCTGGGCACCATCTTTGAGAAGCTCGAAGAGCTGAAAACCCGTCCTCCCACGGCCTAGATACAACAACATCACAGCGAAAAAAGCTATTAAGAGTGAGTGAACTTGGCTCATTAAAAAGTTTTACTGAGAACTGTAAGTAAGAAGTCTGGAGGAGGAGGAGATAATTCAAGATTATTCACGCTGGCCGTTAGCCACCCAGGGGGGGAATAGGTGAATTGGTATTTCCCCTGCTGGAGTAAGTACAAGATTATATTTTTTTTAATGGTATGTACCGAAGAGAAATAAATAAGTAATCTTCAACGAAGGAAATAAAGTCTACCTTCATTTTCCCAGCAAAAAGCCTTTATTTAAGCCTGGATTCTGCTACTTTCGGTTTTGGTTTCTCAGCAAGAGGCTTGAATTTTTTTCTTCTTCTTTTGGTCATTTAAAGGCATACTAACCTAATTTGACTGTGGATTTGATTGACTTTTTTTTGATATAAAAATTTGGAAAGTAGCCCTGGATACAAAATTAGAAAGTAGCCCTGTAGGAAGTGGCTCGAGTTGGTGTTGATAAAAATGGCTTTTGAAAATCTAGAAGATGATCGTGAAAGCCAGGCCTTGTTGGTGGACTTTCTGATGGATTTTAGAAGAGAAATGGAGCAACAAGTCAGAGAACTCTCTGAACAAATTGGGCAAATAAGCTCCTCCCTTGTAAACTCGCAAGAACAGATTATAAACAATAGAGAAGAAAAAAGAATGGATCAGATGTCGGGTGAAGTTAAAGAAGTGGAGTATTTTGAAATGGGACACGAGATGGAAGAAGCAGATGTCATAATAACTGAGAATCTTAAGGAAGAAAAAAGACGAAATGTTCAGAGAGCAAGCTGTCTCAAGAAGAGGAAGAATTTATGGATTGAATTCAAGAATAACAGAATGAAAAAGAAGAAAGAAAAACAGAGGGGGGGACTTAAGAAGAAAAAGAAGAAAAAGAAGAAGTGGAAGAACCAGTTGGAGGACTAAGAGGGAACATCAATAAGATAGAGTACAAAGTAAACAATAAGAAGAAGGGCAAAATGGTTGAATAATAAATAGAATTTTTTTTTTAAACATATTAAATTAAAGTAGATGCAAATGAAAATTTGAAATATAAATATTGCGGAAATTAAGTGGTATTAAGATATAATATTTTATTAATTAGATTAAATTAAAGTGGATGAAAAGGGAATTTGGAATATAAGTATCGTGAAAATTAAAGTGGTAAATATATGAAATAAATTGGATGGAACTGCAATTTTGGAATATAAATATTGTGGATAAGCGAAGTATAATATTATTGTAATTGGAGATATTTGTTTTTAGATGTGATATTAGAAATTAAGAATCAGATAAGAGATTGTATTTTAGAGGTTAGTTTAGTGGTAAGAAGAATCTATAAGTAAAAATTTGAAGCCTTTTTTGATTGGATAGTTATGGAAAATGATGTATAACATGTTATAAGAGATATTGAAGGAGGTAATACCATTGTAATCAGAGACTTCTTTTTTAGATGTCATATTAGAAATTAAGAATTAGATAAGAAAGATTTTCTTTTAGGGACTAGTTTAGTGGTAAGAAGAGTGTATAAGTAAAAGTCTGAATTGTTTTTTTTTATATGATGGGATAGATAAGGTTAGAGGAAAAATATGGAATGTTAAAGTATTAACCAGTAGGGTTAAAGAATATGATAATTTTTGTATTGATTATTAATTTCGTTTGGATTAATGTTTGTTGTAATCGATGGCCACCACCCTCGTGTGTAACCTATGTAGTCCTAGCCCTAAGTCTATCCAATTTTCCTTACCTGTATCTGTAATAAATAAATAAAGCATAAAAGAAAAAAAGAAAATATTTCTTTACTCAGCGTGTGGTTGGTCTGTGAAACTCCTTGCCACAGGATGTGGTGATAGCATCTGGCCTGGATGCCTTTAAAAGGGGATTGGACAAGTTTCTGGAGGAAAAATCCATTACAGGTTACAAGCCATGATGTGTATGTGCAACCTCCTGATTTTAGAAATGGGCTATGTCAGAATGCCAGTGCAAGGGAGGGCACCAGGATGCATGTCCCTTGTTATCTGGTGTGCTCCCTGGGGCATTTGGTGTGCCGCTGTTGAGATACTGGAAGCTGGACTAGATGGACCTATGGCCTGATCCAGTGGGGCTGTTCTTATGTTCTTATGTTTGGGAACCACTGAAGTCATTATTATTTACAGCCATTCACCGACACCATTTAAGCATGTCCAGGGCAAAGTGACATTGTTCTGCTCAATGAATGTGCAAAAATCATACCCCCCACCTTTTTTTTTTTTTTGGCCAAACCCATTGCTTCAAATACTGATCGGGCTTGAAGACATACAAAAAGATACATCCAAAACAGTAGTCTCTATGGTGAAAACGAACACCTCCCCAATTTTTACAGCGCATAATATATAACAAAACTATGAAAGGAGTTTAATGGCCCAATCCTATGTTCACTTCCCAATGATGCAGCAGTGCGCTCCTGGGGCCGCCACCACAGACAGGGGGAAGGACCCCATGTGCAGCAGTGAAGAGGACCAACACCAGTAAGTTAGTGGGGTGGGCAGAATGGAGGTGTGTGGAAGGATCAAGGTGGAGGGCCAGGGCTGTGTTGGAGGTGGGGCATGCAGCATGGGTGACTTGCGCCAGATTCTATCCCTTCTGGTTCCAGCCAACACGCCCCCTTTGCCTCGCACCAACTGAAGAGCTGGCAGAGGTCCAAGGAGATCCACTGGGGTTGAGAGGTGGGGTAGGGGACTTTTCTCTTATTCTTCTCAAGCATATTGATCAGCCTCCCACCCCCCAAGATAGCATGCAGTTCAGCCTCCTTTGGCACAGCTGGGGGAAAGATTGGATTGTCAGTGTATGTAGGTATTGGAGCTTATCTTTTTACTTGCAATAGTGGCTGCCCCAATCTCCCCAGGATTGACTGGAAAATGGGACTCTTTCTCCAGCTTCTGACCCATAGACTGAGAACCCGGGTCAGCATATTAGCTCTCCTTTGTCTGACTGACTTGGTAGACATCAAGAGTCCCTTAGCTGTTGATCGTAGGGATAAGAACCAGAAATATTGTTTTTTCCTGAGATGTTTATTAATAGTTTAATATATAACACGGGTAAAAAAGAGAACCCCTAAGGGTTTGGGGGGATTGATCAAGACCATCAAACCAAGGAAAACATGTTCTCCAGTGAGAGCAATGGCTTTCTGTCAATCTGTGAGTGATGGCCATTGAGCCTCTCCAGAAGCCAGCTCCCCTTTTCTTTCCCCCTCTTTGCAACATACCAGTTTTTCTGGAGATAAGGAGAAGTTGCATTTCCACAGCAGAATGTGTCCCTCTCCTATTCTAGATTTGGCAGCCACATCAGGGTATATCGAAACTCTTCTTTTTAAAATAATAATAATAATAATAATAATAATAATAATAATAATAATAATAATAATAAACACTTGCTCCTCTTTTTAATAATTAAAAAAATGCCTTTGGGTCAACACGCTCATCTTCATAACACTTTCACATTCTCTCTTCCTTAATCTCTTCCCCCGCATCTTGGAGTCATGAAAGGAATGTTCCCCATTTTTGTCTCCATCTCCTGCCTCCCTTTCAACAATTTCATGGCAGGCTAAACTACTGGGCATCGTTTGAGGTGCATGTAACAAGTGCACATGAGAGATTTGAACATGTGTTTAAGGATCTAGATGCGATGGCTTACTTTAATGAACTGCCTTTGAATGAGACTGAGAGAGAGAGAGAGAAGGAGGCAGAATCAGAAAGTATACAATGCAATACAGACTCTCTCTCTCTCTCTCTCTCTCTCACACACACACACACACACACACACACACACACACACACACACACCAGATGCGAGGGAGGCCCATCAGATGCAAGGGAGGGCACCAGGATGCAGGTCTCTTGTTGTCTTAGGTGCTCCCTGAAGCACCTGGTGGGCCACTGTGAGCTACAAGAAGCTGAACTAGATGGGCCTTTGACCTGATCCAGCGGGGATCTTCTTATGTTCACACACCAGGGACGTGGCATGGGTGGGAAGGCAGGTGAAGTAGATGAGCCAGAGCCTCCCCACTGGACTTCTTTGAAAAGCACCACCACTTGCACACCTCACATGGTGGCAGCAGCGCTTTTTGAAGGACTCCAATGGGAAGGTTGTGCCTCACCTGCCTCCTCACCCACCACACAACCCTGTCAGACACACACACGCCTTTGCAGGCTCCCAGTAAAGCACCCGCTCCCCCTCAAGTTCAGAGCCAGTCATGTTTTGTAGTCTTTGTTTTTGTAGCCATGAGTGGCTCTGAATGCAAGGGGGAGGGGCCACTTTACACCGGTGTTCAGGAGCCCCCCTTCCAGGAATGCCACTGTGAGTGTGCGTGCACTACTCTTATACACACCCAGAGAGAGAGAGAGAGAGAGAGAGAGAGAGAGAGAGAGAGAGAGAGAGAGAGAGAGAGAGCTAACACAGCTAAGCCCTAAATCAGTTACATAAAACATAAGGTTCTCTGGAAGGTCTTTGGGCTCTCCCAGCACCACCCTTTCAGCAGCGCCACTTCTGCTGAGGCTCTAGGAGTGAGAGATGGAAGGAGCCTACAGAAGGAAAGGACCAATACAGGGGAAGAAAACAGATCAAGAGGGGTGAGAGAAGGAGAAGCTGCCAAGGTGCTGGGAGAGCCCAATCATTATGCTGGCTGCCCTTTCAGCAGCATCACTTCTGCCATGGCATCACTTCGCAGACCACCTCTCAGCTGCTGAATGGCAAAGTGGCGCTGCTGCCCTAGACCATCGTCTCCACCTCAACATTTAAATCCCCAGTTCCATGAGGAGTCATGAGAAGGCAAAAAACAGTGACCCTTTCCACCTTTCCCCACATGTGGGAAGCATGCTTTATACAAAAATCCAAAAGTTGTTCCCATTTTCTTGGACTGTCAAACACAGAAGGCCTGGTTCAGCACCCACCAGGAGACAATTTCAATTCTTGAAGTTTAATTTTTCTGGGTTTTTTGTTTCTTTTCCACTCTTTTTTCCCTCTTCACTAGCATTCTCCATTGGTAATTTCCATCACATCCTGGCGTTTTGTATCTGTGTGCGCACGAGTGTCTCCCGCACAGCCATAGTTGAGAAATCGAGTCAATTTTCGGGGGCAAAATGCTTCTGTATAATTCGTTCACGGACTGAGTCCTGCTAGAGCAGCTATAAAACTGCACTCTCCTGGGTGAACAAACCAATCTACATAATTTGCTTTTAAAACTCAAGTTTCCCTCTTTCAAGGAGTCTTGTTCTCTCCCCCTCCTCTCCTTTCAAGGGCTCTCCATTTCGACATCCCCTCCCATTATTTTGGAATGTATTGGTATGCGTGTAATACATTTACCCCCACATCAATCTTCTTTCCTCTCTGTCTGTTTCACCTTCTCAATATGTACACAGCTAATTTCCCTGAATCCCCTCCTTCCAGAATGCATCTCTCTGCCTTCCTCTCCTGCCCAACCCACTTGAGCAATTATCTCTTGGTTCCTAAATAACCAATTTTTATCTAAACAATATTGCAATGTTAACTGTTGCGGTGTTTTGGGTTTTCTCTGCGGGAGCTCCTGGACCTCCCATGGACCTCTCATGACATCAGCCCAAGCCAAAGCAGAGACTGGCATGAGACATGCATCCCTGGCATGTACCCAGCACCATGTACATGTGCACACATAAGATTCTGGCAGTTGCATTCTCCTGCCTTCTCTTCCTGATGGATCTTCCTCTAGACTAATCTTTCTCATATTTCAGTATTAGTCAATGACACTCCATTGGGTTATGTTGCATTGCAACTATTGCTACTGTAACAATAAAGCTAGCCCTTGGTATCCACAGGGGATTCGTTCCTGGACCTCCTGTGGATACAGTTCTGCATAGGTAATGGAATCTGTGGGGAGAACCTGAATGACCTCCTAGACGCAACTGGAAGCATCTTTCAGTCATGTCCATGTGATGTTCTGGGGCCCAGGGAGGCCGCACGCTTCCCAAGACCCTTTCAGGGGTTCCACAATCACACAATAAATGATCACCACCTGCCACCGGCACTCCTTGAGAGTCCATACATGTCCTGGCAGGTCTCCCCGAGACTTCTTTTAGGGCTGTAGAGGGGTCTGGAGACCAAAAGGTTTGAGAACCACTGCTCTACACGTTCACTCGAAAGGAAGTCACAGTGTGCTCAGTGAAATTTGTTCCCAGGAAAGTACATACATGATTGCATCCTTGGAAGAATACTCAAAGTATAGTGCAGGAACACATAACAGAGCAGGCCTAAAGTTTCTCAGAATAAACTATTGTGCTGACACTCACAGAGTTAAATGGTGTGGTGTTATATATTACGCCAGTCATAATCAACTGAAACGATGCCTAAAGTGGTAAGCAAGTAAACATTCTTAAATTCATTTAAGCAGAAGTCGTTTGGCTTTAAAAAATCAGTTAAGTCCAACCATCTTTACAGGTGTAAAATCAGGATTTAATAAGGCTTGTAATTGTTTTTAGATGCCAAAAATATGGGTCAGTGGGAAAGACAAAAAAAGTAGATGAGGTGTGATTCAATCAGCTGCTTTGAGAGTTTGATGCCTTGTGTTTACCTGTTGCCATTTAACAAGGAGTAGGAGCTGAAATGTCATTAGGGTTAATGTGGAATTATTTGATTGAAAACCCTGGTGGATTGCAGAGTGAAAAGAGGAATTTCACCCTGTAAACAAACTCACCCAGACAAAAGAACACCAAATAGAGGAAAGGGTTTTATTTTGTCAGAAGAGATGAAGAGACTTGATAGGGTTATTTGGTTAAAGATCAAAAGGGTATTTAAACACAAACAAAAACACACACACACACACAAAAACACCTCTGCAACCCTTTATGTGAGTAAGAATTGAATGGTAAGTCTTATGGTCCTGATAGTGTTATCTCCCTGAACCCCCAAAGAAAGAAATGTTGCAGGAAGGTAAAAGGTAAATAAAATGGATAATCCATCTGTTAGATCTGGAAAGAAAGAAACCTCTGTAGTGAAGTAAGAATGCGATGAGTGTTTGCCAAGCTGCTTTCAAATAGGATCAAATATGTTCCCCTGGGCTACACTCTCCCAGACACAAGTCTACTAAGGCAAGGGAAATTTACCAATAAAATCACTTTCGGTGGTCTCCATACACTAAGGGTGAGATGAAGTGGAAAGTGAGGGGGAAGCAGACGCCACCATATTGCCTTCTTCTTTCTACTGGCATACATAGAATTATAGAGGTGGAAGGGTCCCACAAGGTCATCTATCCCAGCCCCCTGACTGTAGCACTTCATGGCTCTCATGTGGTTCTACATGACTCTATTATAGTTCTCACGAGTATTATAATACATAATAAGGTCAGTAAAATTCATTCATTCATATGAATGTTCTGCCTCTAATGCATTCATTTATGTAAATTTATTCAAATTTGAAATGTAAATGAATTCTTTCCCCCCCCCCCGCCAGCCCCTGACACAGTGTTACAGAGATGATGTGGCTCTCCAGCCAAAATGTTTGTCCACACCTGGCATAGGCTATTCCCAGTTTGAACCCAAGTTCTGGTGTCAGCAACTTTCTTCCACCAAAGGGCCAGAATTTCCATTCCAAGAGACCCCTTCCCCTTGATGGGCCCCAGGGACGGGGCCCCAGGGACTTGATAGGGGCCCCAGGGACCCCTTGATGGTCCCTCAATGGCCCCAGGGACAACCAGCAGAGATGAGGAAGATCACTGCCACAGCAGCCGCTCATCACTCCAGAACATCCCCCAACCGAAGCATTTTCTCTGACATTCCCAGTTCCTCTCTCCAACAGTGCCTGTGAATTTCTAACCACTCACTGCTCCCCTTTTCAGACACCCAGACTGGATTATTTCAGGTGGCAGGCCGGATTCAGCCCGAGGGTCGTAGGTCGCCAACCCCTGCCTTAACAAACTCCTCATCTGTTCATGATTTGGAAGAGATCTAGTCCCTTCTTACAACCCTGGTGCCTGAACATACACAGTGTTGCCATCTGAATATTAAGTTCAGACAGATTTAGAAGTTTCTCTCTGTAATCTATAGTTTATTTTAAACGGTGGGAAATAAAGGCTAGTCTCCTGAGACAATGCAATAGAATGCTATCAGTGGGATGCAATATAATTGACATGGTGTTTCACAATAACCAACAATGGAGATAAGAATAGAGTTGATTAGGCAGTAATAAACTTGATATAATACTGACGAGGAAGATTTGTTGTTCTGAATGGACTATTATCATCCCTTATCTTGCGGAAAGTGGATGGCTAACACAAGCTGAAACCCTCATCTCATCTTGTAAATATTAATGGGCCATAACCAACCCAAACCAATAATCATAAGGGCACAATTAAACAGCAAGCAGCTGAAGAAATAAACTGTAGACAATCAGACGGAAATAGGATGGGTAGAAGTTATTTGTATACTGCAGAAATCCCACTGTTTTCTATGAGTGCCTGTCATACTTCATTGTATATATGATCTATTTCCTTTAAAAAACAAACAAACAAAAAAACCCTAAGGCTTTTCTGTAAACAGAACCAGGACTACTACAGAGTAAAGTCTAGAGTAGGAGCTGGGTGCAATGGCAGGTAGATTCTTCCCTAAGCTACACAACGTAAAGAGTGTGTTTCAGTTAGTACGAGAGACAGAGTATTTCAAAATGAACAGGTACTATTGCTTTTCACTCCCAAACAGCTTTTGGTGCAGCCTGTGATCTATCTTACAAACAGCATGTGCTAACCTAGTTAAGATTACATAACACCTCTTCATCAGTGTTCAGATTATTACATACTACAGGGGTGATCTCTCCTCTCCTGGCACCCATTCATTTATATGGCTTACCACCCAACCTGGAAAGAAAAAGCACCGGTAAAATCAAAAACTTGCACAGCATGCTGTCTCTGATTTGTTTTTATACTGCAAGAGTAAAATTAGAGACTTACGGCAAAGTAGACTCAGAGGTTTGTACTTCTTAGAAATGATCCAGATTTATACAGGTCGGCCCTTGGTACCTGCAAGGGTTCCATTCCTGGAACCCCCACGGATGCCAAAATCCATGAATGTTCTTAAATCCTCTGAACGTGACCAGAGCTGTGCTCCGGTCACATTCAGAGGTTGTTCTGAGGCCTGCAGAGTTTGTCCACCCATGCACTCTGCAGGCCTCAGAATGATGGTTATGTGCAGAAAAAAAACCCACAACTTGGGTTTATTGTGGAAATTAGGAGTGACATTTACATGTCTTTAAAAGGCATTTTGAGGGCCAGGGAAGGCCACATCAGGGCCACCAGAGTTCTACAAGGGACCCAGTGTTCCCTTACCCCGAGGAGACCTCTAATTGCTACTTGGTCCCTCAAGAAATAGCAATGGCCATTTCATCACCGCTGTACCGCGCAGTGCCCTAAGGGTGCAATCCTAACCAACTTTCCAGCACCAAGGTGCAGTGCAGCTCCGAGGTAAGGGAACAAACATTCCCTTACCTTGAGGAGGTCTCAATGATTGCCACCCAACTGCCAAATGCAACACATGCCCCATTGGCAAGCTGTGTCAGTGCAGGAAAGTTGGTTAGGATGTGGGACGGATCTGTTTGAAACTCTTCCTTCTCAAACTGATATAAGTGATTTTAGATTTAGGACCTCATTTAACAGGTTTGTTAGAGCTTCATTGACTCTCAGACATTGCTGATGAAGGATTGTGTTGCTTGTTGCCATTTTGATTCCATCACAGCTTTATTCAAATTGCCGTTTTGTATAAATGCTTTACAGGTGAATGGTATTTCTAAGCTCCTTTTGTAGAGCCTGTGAAATAAATTTGATTCTATTATTACCAAAAAACAAACTCAGTCTTTCTCAAACACTAATTATAATAATTACTGTAAATCCAAGATGTTTGCGAGAAAATTGATGTACTGTTAGCAATACACAAAGCTAGGAGTGTCGGAATCGCACTAAAATGCAAGCATATTCATAAATAAATATGTCCACCTGGGATAAAAAAAACATGTCATGTTATTTTGAAAGGTTACTCACTACATACTTTATGTTAAATGAATCAACAATTTAATAAAGGTTTACACATTAATTTCTGGAGGGGTGCAAATTTGAATGTGATGAAGTCAGAAATGAATACATTTGAAAGTGTGGGTCTTTGTTCAACTGCTTTGAATGACACAGTATAAAGCAATACGACGGCTAATTCTTTTTTCAATAGCTTCGTGAGTAGTAATAAAAAGAACACGCATTCAAAGAGCTTCAAATAAAAGAATTTTAAACACACTTTGGAGAAACCACATGGAATTTCAAGTGAGGTTCTGCAGTGATTAAAATGATAGCAAAAATCTCTCCAGTGTGATTTGTTGTAGAATAGGTGAGTGGGGAAGATTCAGGGCCAATCTGTATAGCAGTGTAATCAAGCAAGAAATATTTGCTTGCAGTGTACCCAGTGGTGTAGCTAGAGGGGGTGCAAAACACTAAGTTTTGCAGGGAGCCTCATCGCAGCATGCAAGCAACCCCTTCCCCTCCCCTTCGGAGCCACTGCAGGTGGGGGGAGCAAAATGGAAGTATTCCAGAGGAGCGTCTTCTGGGTTCTGCAGAGGAAGAAGACAGTTCATTACTACCGACAGTTGCCCTCGAAACAGAGCTGCAGAACCTGGAAGAGTGTCCTGGAAGCCACTAGTGGCATCACAAGAGAAGACCATAGAGGTCAGCATGCCATAAGAAGTAAAACATTGAAAATGGTTGGAAGGACTTTGGAATCTGGGCAACTACCCAGTGAGGAAAACCCCTGTTGTCCACTGTGCTGGTGAACAGAATCTCTTTTCGGTTTGGGCTTCTGAAAGTGGTGTGTCATGAACCACCCACCCAAGACAGCTTAGCCACAACCTTTCTTATGGGGTCTCACAACTAGAGCTACGGCACCGGCTTCAGAATATCAAACACCCATATAAAATATGGATATCAAACATCCATCAAATAAAATATCATATCAAATATCCAATAAAATACATCAAATATCAAATATCCATCATATAAAATATCAACAGATGGGAAACTGAAGTCCCATACTGTTCAAGGGGCTTACTCCCAGGAAAGTGTGCATCAGTAGGACTTAATTCTGAGTAAACAGACATGGGCTTGCATTGTAAATTAGTTTTTGAGCCACCTGTCCACCCATTTGGATGTACATTTTCTTCTTCGCCTAATTATCAAAGTAACAAAGAATCAGGAATTAAGAAACCCAGAAAGAGTGTCTTGGCTCTGCTATCTTCTTATGAGAGCAAATGGTTCTAGTTTCTTTGTGCTATGGGTGGCCTGAGCCATACTGAACGTTGTCAGCCCATATGGATACATTAAAAAATTCCTGTACAGTCTCTGAAGTGACTGAGTTATGTAGAAACCAACCCGTAGTTACTTCAGGCTACAAATATCTTTGTCAGAGGAGGGTTACAGCTGGAATGTGAGCTCGTAAAGCTTTCTGAATTCATCGTGGCTGGATAATTATAATAGTCCCCATTCTAGGATGCTGTACGGTAGCTTAATTAGCAGGGCTTGAAAGGAAGACTTTATAGGGTCAATTGGACCATGTTGTGTCTTATAATTACTGCTGTACTTAGGTGAAAATTAAACTACTTCTGCTGACCTCAGTCGACTCATCTATTCCTCTTTCATTTTCTTTTTTCTCTCTTCAGAGCCTTCAGACACAATCTCTTCATAGAACATGATTGGTATTTGCATTTCCTAAAGTGAGGTTAAAACTCAAGATAACCTTTTATTCACCTCCAAATGATAGAGGAGGCCAGGATACCCAGTTGCCGCTAACTAGTCTCTTTAATGATTTCCTACCAAAAGTGGTGAATTAAGAAGCAAGCGGGAAGGAGATGTACAAAGACTATAAGACCCTAAATAATTTAGATAGCAAGGGTTCTATTCTGTGAACAACCATCTTTTTATAAAATTTTTAAATGATAAAAATGATCCAACACTTCTTGTTTTGGGTAAAAGAACTTTTGGAAAAGTAAAAGAATTTTACGGGATTGTGACCTGCCTGTGGTGTTTTCTATTGGGACTGTCATGATAGGCTATTTGTCAAATTTGCTGGAGAAAAAAAAAATAGACTTCCTGTGTATTTATTTAAGGAAATCTTTACTTCACTCATTCTGTTGAGTAAATTGCTTCATTCTTTAATTTCAGGTGTGGGGCAGAGGTTCTGTCTCACCAATGATTAAGTTTTCTTGTTGCTCAGCTGCAACCAATGTCATTTGGGAATTCAAGAGTGTCTTGAGAGCCTTTCTCCTCTAGTCATTCTCAATTTGGCAGCATTTGTTTTTCCCTGAAATGGTAAAATTTTGCCAAATCAAGGTCATTGTTTTTATATAGTAATTGTTTTATAAAGTAAGTTTCTACTGTCATACTCATATATTCCTGTCTAAAACATGGAAGATCTATACCAAAAATAACTTTTCACATTACATGATCTTTAGTCCACTAGTTTACAGGTGCGCGTCACTTAACAACAGGGATACATTCTCCTATTCCCGTTGATATGCGGTCATTAAGTGAACATTCAGTCCAATCTATTGCCTTTGTTGTGTGAACAGACACTCCCTGCCAGACACTAGTTGGCTGCACAGGCTACTGGAGATAGATTGCCTCTTCTTTGCGTTCAGAGCCTCTCTGTTTAGTAAACACACACTCTGCTGCAGGCTATGGAAGATGTGATTGCCTCATTAAGAGCATCTTTATTGTGCTTTGACCACCGTCATATATGCAATCCATCGTTAAGCGAATGGTTGTTAAGTGGCGCACGCAAATAGTTAATCTTTATTTCAGACAGTCTCAAGGATGGGACTGGCTCTGTTCCCATTGTAGATTTCAGTTGATCCACCTCATGATGTTATCAGTGCAAGATATTGCCAGTGGCACATTTCAATGCACCGCTGCTTTTTGTCCTCCTCCTCTCTCCTTATGCAGCCTATGCAGTGGTAGGGAAAGCTTGACTTGCTATTGGGTGGAACCATTTCGAGGATGGGATGAGCTGCTGGTGGTGGGCTAGCATGCTGCCTACCTGGCAGTTAGACTCCACTGTGTAACCCTGGCCCTCCCTCCTTTGCACAGTCTGATATCAGTAGGTTGCCCTTCATGAGAGCTGGGTATGAATTTTTTGCTGTCTACCTGATCGGCCTGGGGTTTGCAGGGGTTTTTTTTTTTCCCCACCTACCCCAGATTGGCATTGGGTGGTTGGTTAGGTTTGTTTGTAATTTGGTCCTTTGGTCACTTTGAGCAGATGTTGTGTGGGCTGCATAGGCAGGAGTTGACAGGTTGGTGTTCAACCTGAGGTCAGTAAGATCAGTGGGTGAGCCGGGACCACTCATGTGTTGCTTGTCTTGCTCAGTGAAACTGGCAGGCAAGTCCTCTGGCTGGAGACTAGGACGACCACATGGCTTGCTGGCCACATGGCTTGCTGGGAAGTGGCACAGTCCAGCTGTCTCAACCCCTTCAAGATTGGCTGTAATAAGCTCACTCTATCTCTGATGGAGGGTAGCTTTGAGTCACAGGGTGATGCCCATTGATTACTTGGGGGAACCAGACAGTGAACCATCATTCCCCAAAGTAGTGACCTGCACGCTGGGGACTGCAAGTTAGGTTTTCCTGGTGCAGGTGTTTGTTTAATATTCAGTAAATTGTTCATTAACTCTGTCTTGCATGTTCATTGGGGGAGTGCACAGGTAATGAAATATTGCCCCACTGGAAGGGTCAAGGATCAGATCTTGCTAGAGATGAGCAAAGCAGTATGTGTTAAATCCTATTTTATGTAACAAATCAAGGTAATTGTTTTTATATAGCTTAAAAGTGCATTGCAAAAGAAATGAAGTACGCTTTTGGATACGATTCCTAAAATTGTTAGGAGAGGATTAAACCTTGGCTGGGCTGAGACACAAAATGAAAAAGCATATTTTAATAAACCTCTTAGAGTTTACACTTCTTGATATGTCACATTAAAATAACAATGGGTGACTCAGAATGTTGAAGACTTGCAGACTTTAAAATTAATATATTTATTAATGTAGGATTAGCCTGTATGGATTCTGGCGTCTCAAAAGGCCAGTTCTCAGAAAGGTGCCAACAAAAGGCAAACATAAAGGAACTAATAAGATTATCCATATCTACGACATAATGAAGATGACAAAAGAACAAAGGCTTTGGGTTGAGAAATTTATGCATAGGTCAAAAAGAGGAGAAACACAACCAGTTCTTCATTCTAGTGAGAATAAAGGTATTAAGTGTGTGTGTGTGTGTGTGTGTGTGTGTGGTTGCAGATGGCCTTGCCAACTGTATGTGAAAATTCAGTTTCCATGCCTTTGCATCTATGGAGTTTATTGACTAGAACTGATATCTAATGAAAGTTCTTCAGATGTTAAATTGTCAGTTCAATCCTAACCTGACGTGGAGCACGCAGACCAGCTGGCCTGTGCTGAATCCAGAGCATGGTTGGGACTGCCCACGGATCTGCCCAGAGCAAGGTGAATTCATTCCCCTTACCCTGGGTAAAGCTGCAGCAGCCCCAATGGGGCTACATGAATCTGCGCCACTTCAAGAGGTCACATCTTAAGAGGTGGCACAGATCCAAGAAGCCCGGAGCTGGTCTGGGCTGCCCAGGACGGAGGTTAGGATCCAGCACAAGTGCTGGGTCCTGGTCCTACCCCCCGCTCAACTGTGGCCCGCCTATGGGCCCACTTGCTGCCCACCCTTCCCCTGCCCCGGAATACCTCCCTCCTGCCCCCCAACTTCTAGGCCACACTCAAGGAGCAGAAGGTCAGGACAACAAATGGATGAGAACAAGTAAACCAGTGTGAACAGGATGGAAGGAAAGAAGTGTGTGTGTGTGTGAATATTTTCTTTTCGCACATACACACAACAACCTTCACTTACAAAAAGCAACTTCTCAAAAACAAATTGATGTAGTGATACTCAGATAATTCAGAGATTAAAAAATGGGTAAAAAATCCATTGACATCGACTGAAGAAGATATTTCCCAATAAATAATTTACTAATAAATATATTAATATCTACTCCTATGGCTAGAAGGACACACTAAACCTGCTCACTGAAAGATAAGGGCACTGCAACAACTACTCCATTATCTTCTGATAATTGTAGGCAATTCCGAAACGAGTAATAAATGTAATGAGTAATAAGACCTTTCGACACATTGACAGTGCACAGCTTAGAGAAACCTCTGGTGATTTATGAAGAGCAATATCAGGTGCGGATTAAATGCATAGTGAGACAATCATAGAATTATGGTCGTAATTATGAAAATGGTTTACAGTATTACAGCGGCTTAATTAAGAAAAGCATTCATTTCAGTGCTCGTTTCCTTGTTCGAAAACATTCGGTGAAAAGATTTGGTAACTTGCAGTTGTGTTGTCTTCTGTGATATTTTATTTTAAATGGAAAAGGTTTCCAGACACTTTAAAAATGGTCGTACTGACTAGCTACAAGTTTTGTCATCTATTAAGGCTGCAATCCTAAACACGTTTACTAGGGGGAAAGCCCAACTGAACACAAAGTGACTTAGGGCCCAATCCCATGGGCTGCGGTGCCATAAGGAGAGGAGCCAGGCAGAAAGCTCTGCCACCATATCCTAAACCCTCTCTCATAAAAACATAAGAAGAGCCCTGCTGGATCAGGCCATAGGCCCATCTAGTCTGGTGTCCTGTGTCTCACCGTGGCTCACCAGATGCCTAAGGGAGCACACAAGGCAACAAGAGACCTGCATCCTGGTGCCCTCCCTTGCACCTGGCATTCTGAGGTAACCCACTTCTAAAATCAGGAGGTTGCACATTTCACATCATGGCTTGTAATTGGTGATGGACTTTTCCCCCAGAAATTTGTCCAATCCCCTTTTAAAGTCATCTAGGCCAGTTGCCATCACCACTTCCTGTGGCAAGGAGTTCCACAGACTACATGTAAGTAAAGAAATGTTTTCTTTTGTCTGTCCTAACTCTTCCAACACTCAATTTTAGTGGATGTCCCCTGGTTCTGGTGTTATGTGAGAGTGTAAAGAGCATCTCTCTATCCACTCTATCCTTCCCATGCATAATTTTGTATGTTTCAATCATGTCCCCCTCAGGCGCCTCTTTCCTAGGCTGAAGAGGCCCAAACGCCGCAGCCTTTCCTCATAAGGAAGGTGCCCCAGCCCCGTAATCATCTTAGTCGCTCTCTTTTGCACCTTTTCCATTTCCACTATATCCTTTTTGAGATGTGCCGACCAGAACTGGACACAATACTCCACGTGTGGCCTTACCATCGATTTGTACAACGACATTATAATATTAGCCATATTATTCTAAATACCTTTTCTAACATGAGACTTTTTTGTGTATCAAATGAAGACTTCTTGATATTGAAATGCAAGGCTTCTACAGCGCAAAAAATAGAGTTTGCTCTCCTGTTAGTTTGGAGATTCCTGTTGCATATGTCCAAGTAGCTTCATTCTTCGACTCGCTGCATTGTCCGCAATCATTTGCTCTGGCAAGATTTAATGTCTTGTCATCTGCTATTTTGTCTGGAAAATATCAAAGGATTCCCACTGCTCCCCTTGCAGCCATGGCTGCACTGAGACAATTGCTCACTCTCTTCTCTTTTGCCCCTTTTATGCTGAGATCCGCTCCAGACATTTGGATCCTATGATGGATCTGAGATGGGGACTTCCTACCTCAGCTAAGGCACATCATATCTTAAATGAGTCCTCTGTGGGAAAAACTGGGATGGTGGCAACCTTTCTGCTTCAGATGAAGCTGCGTGATTTGAAAGTTAACTTTTCTCCAGGTTGTTTTCATGGATGTTGTGATTATGTTTTGTTCTGTTTTGTGATATATGCGAATAAAGGGTTTTGATTCTGAAATTTTGATGCTGGGTGTCACAATTCTACAGACCTATTTATTTACTGCCACATGTAGCTCATGCATTCAAGGTAAGTCACCATGAATATACTTAGACAAGATTGATGCCTCTCCTTTCAGTGTCCAGAATGAACAAGAGACACAAATGTCTATTTTTCTATAAGAGTGAAAGGAGTTCAGTAGAATTGGATTGTCCTCATCTCGCATTGAAAGGGAGGAAAGGCAGTAAGGTTCATCTTATAGCTATCTGGGGGGACGCTACGCTTTTTAAAATGCATAGAAGCAAACGGTTCTATTAATCTGCGGATATTAAACACCTGCCTCGACTTCAAACGCTTTCAGTAATGTGCTTTGCTGATCGGGCAGGAGCGAGCATCATTTACCGAGCACAACAAGGCAAGCATTAGAGCAACGTCAAATAAAATAGAAATTTTAAAAATATATCCCCGCAGCCAAACCATCTGTCCAAATGGATTCTAAAAGAGACAATAGTCTGTGATTTCCAACAGTGAACGATTTGGGCCATATTTAACCAAGACAGGCTGCAGTTTCCTTTAGAGGTGTTGCATAGTCGAGGAGGGATATTGCATCCAGTAGTCAGACCAGTGGCAGAGCTAAAGGAGAAAAACACAGGTTTTCCGTGCACAGATATAAACACTTTCTTTGCTAAGGTTGTGGGCCTCTTGCAGTGGATGCTGTCTGACCATTTGGTCTCTCTGTCCTAGCTTGCTGGAAAGTGGAGAAAAGAGTCAGGGGTAACAGGAGCCCCTTCCCTTGGACAGTAGGAGAAGAGTCACCACTGCAACCATTTTCCCTTTGGCCCATGGGAACTGGCTTTTTAAACCCTTCCATGTTGCGTTGCACCTGCCAAAATTCCCTCTTCTATGCAATGGTTAAAGGTATAGGCACTCTGTCCTCCATTGTATCTAGTCACCCTGAACATCCCCCAATAGCTCTACTAAGAAATGACCCACAATCAAACCCCCGCAGCACATCTGCAGACCATTTGTGGCACACCAATGAGCCGGGGCACACCAATGTGCTGAGGTACACTGGTTGAAAATGGTTGCACTATATCAGGGGTGCTCAATAGGTGGATCGTGATCTACCAGTAGATCGCGAGGCAAAATGAGTAGATCACGGAGTGCCGACCCCCCCCTTCAGGTGCCTCTGGGAGGAAACGCCGGGAGTAAGGCCCATTGTACTCAATGGGGCTTACTCCCAGGTAAGTGTGGCTAGGATTGCAGCCTCACAGCCTAATCCTAGGCATGTCTACTCAGGAGTAAGTCCTGTTATACTCAGTGGGGCTCAAGGTACACCAACATACATTGTACACATAAATGTTATATGTTATGATGGCGCGAACATTGTAAAAAAAAACTCTGGTAGATCTCCGGGCCTTGCTGGGTTTCAAAGTAGCTCTCGAGCCAAAAAAGTGTGAGCACCCCTGCACTATATAGTCGGCATTGGTGTTAATATTGGCATCCATCAATAGGGGGAGCTGTGACCTCACTTCTGGGTAGCTTAAAGGCTTGTGGGTTGTTTTCTCCTACTTTGGGGAGACCCAGGGTGACCAGATATCATAACCACAAAGAGGACAAAGCACCCCAAAATGTAGGACATCCAAGAAAAGTGTAGGACACGGCCAGTGCTTTTTTTGTAAATAAAAAGGTGCAGGAACTCACAACTTGTTAATCTTTTTATTTATTTATTTATTTATTTATTTATAAGCCATTTTTTATTGGAGAAATAAAATATTTTTTATGTGCTTCCCCCCTAAAGATGAACTTACTTCTGAGTAGACATGCATAGGATTGGGCTGTCAATCTCCACATCCCCTTCTCCCTAGCTATTTTTTCTACACATGGGGAAAAATACTGTACAGGTGCCCTTGTAGCATGTAGTATGTAGTGTGGCACTACTTTGAGGAGAGGAAGCAATGAATGGATTCTGAAAAATGGCTTACATGAGTTCCATGTAGTAAAATTACTCTAAGCAACTGTGGGAGTAAGAACAAAAAAGGAATTCTTACACGAGAGGGGTCCTTAGGTGCACATAGAAACAGCTACTTTTGCAAACAAGCCATTAAATATGGTTTAATTCAGGTATCAGAATACTCTGTGTCTTTGGGAAGGCACTTGGCATACAATTGTATGTTCTCTGCTGCCCTGAGCAGCTGCTGTGCATTGCTGGAGAGGAGCTGCAAACACTGGCTGGCGGAGGGCATGCTTGTGGGGGAAGGATGAGGAGGATCTCTGGCAAGGCAGTATACACATGTAGAATCCCTTTTCACCTGCCCTTAGCATGTGAAAACGGGTGCAGATATATATCTCTGCCAGGATTAAGAGCCCAATCCTAGGTATGTCTACTCTGAAGTAAGTCTTGTTCTAGTCAATGGAGCTTACTCCCAGGAAAGTGCCTAGGATTGCAGCCTAAGAGCCCAATCCTATGCATGTCTACTCAGAAGTCTACTTTAGTGAATGGGGCTTACTGTGGATAGGATGGCAGCCTCAGGGCCCAATCCTGTGCCTGTCTCCTCAGAAGTCAGTCCCACTAGAGGCAGTGGGACTTCCTCCCAGGAAAGTGTGGAGAGGACTGCAGCCACAGAGCCCTTCCTCTGCCAGTCTACTCAGGCTGCAAGGCTATGCACCCTTTCCCAGGAGCAAGCCCCATTGAGCACAATGAGACTCACTTCTGAGTAGACATGCCTAGGCTCGTGCTGCAGATTGGCATGGGGGCTGCACCAGCCAGCTTCCTTCCCCTCCTCCTCCGCCAAGCCAGTACCTGGGCATTCCGTGGGTGCTGCAGCCCGTCTCCCTGGCTGGCTGGCTGTCCGTCCTCCTCCTCCTCGGCGTTGGCGCGTGTCCCCCGCGCCCTCCACCAGCTTGGAAGCTGCGCTGGGAAGCAGAGCACGGGGGGAGGGGAGGCAGGCTGGGCTCAGGCGAGAGCTTGGAGATGGGGGCAGGAGGGGGTCGTTGTGCGGTCATTCAGGGGCCAGGTGCCTGCCCACCCTGCACCCCCCAGCACCCACCCAGCGAATGCCTCTACTTTGCTCCCCCCCTCCTAGAATGCCTCCAAAGGGGAGGGGACCCTGAAAAAAGGTGCTGGAACTGCGTCGCCCCGCGTTCCATTAGAAAAAAAGCCCTGGACACGGCAAAGTAAAAGCTATTGATTTCATGAGGCTAATTTATAATACTTATTATTAAATTTAAAACTATATTACATATGACTTATTACATATAATTTATTAATTACAAGAAGGCTATGCACTGCCTGCCCACAGGGAAAATGAGGAAATGTAAGTTATTTTCCAGGATATGAGGCTAAAAAAGAGGACGTGTCCTGGAAAAAGAGGATGCCTGATACACTGGGGAACCTCTCAGTTTATTTTTCCTGTCTTGTTTTTTTTTTCTTCCTGTGTAATAATGCATGCAGTTCTTTCTTTGATGCAGTAAAGTCCTTAGCAAAACTCAGTTTTTCTGTATTATCATTTTAAAGGGAACATGACTGCATGGTGGTGGTGAACCATGCCACCTTATGTTGATATGCTCTTGAGACCCTACTGTGCACACTTGTAGCATTTGTCAGCATACCTGAACCTGGGGGGAGATTCCCTCCCTGATCAGAAACACTGGATGTTTCTGACAGGCTTCAGAAGCATGTCAGCATGGAGGCAGGGCTTGCCAGTGTGCTGCTGCTTCCACCATCATCATGTGCTCATTCCCCCACGGAGACAAACTATTGAATAGGGCACAGTACAAAGCAGTGCATGCCCCAGCACAGGATAGCCATAGACGTTTGCTTCCATTTTGCTCTTGCAACCGGGAATGGCTCCAAAGGGGAGGGGGAGGGGCCCCTTTGCAGGTTGAGGTGCCTGCAAAATTTAGTGCTCTATGGTATGGCCTGGTATCTGACCTGGACACCTTCAAAAGGGGATTGGACAAGTTTCTGGAGGAAAAATGCATTATGGGTTGCAAGCCATGATGAGTATGCGCAACCTCCTGATTTTAGAAATGGGCTATGTCAGATGCAAGGGAGGGCACCAAGATGAGGTCTCTTGTTATCTGGTGTGCTCCCTGGGGCATTTGGTGGGCCGCTGTGAGAGACAGGAAGCTGGACTAGATGGGCCTATGGCCTGATCCAGTGGGGCTGTTCTTATGTTCTTAAACTACAATTCCCAGGAGGCCTTGCAGGTCTTCTTGTTATCTGGTGTGCTCCCTGGGGCATTTGGTGGGCTGCTGTGAGATACAGGAAGCTGGACTAGATGGGCCTATGGCCTGATCCAGCGGGGCTGTTCTTAGGTTCTTAAACTACAATTCCCAGGAGGCCTTGCAGGTCTCTTGTTATCAGGTGTGCTCCCTGGGGCATTTGGTGGGCCGCTGTGAGATACAGGAAGCTGGACTAGATGGGCCTATGGCCTGATCCAGTGGGGCTGTTCTTATGTTCTATGCTACTGTTGCCTATTTATCTCATACACCCATTTACTAGTTTGTTCATATCAAACAAAAGGCAATAAGTCAGTAGTCAAAGAAGTAATTGTGCATCTGAAATCCACCTGGCAATAACCTAGATTTGAGGCTGTCTATCTCAATTTGGTTGAAAGGAAAAGTGCAGAAAAGTCAAAGCATTGCCATTAAGAAGATCTTACATTTATTCCATAGATAAGCGGTTTCATTATTCAGGGAAACTGACAGTTCTACATAATCAGCTATGCTGATTAATGGAACAGTTTAATCCAAGGAAATAAATATGAAACTCTCATTAACGACCCTGTGCCTGGAGTTTGTGTAAAATGTGCCATGTCTGAACACCGAGAGTGCCACAAGTATTACAGATGAGAAAGGCAATGATATTCTATTGATTTAATTAAAGTCTAACCAGAGTTCATAAGCAAAACTGAAGATGGTGAGAATGATTTGAATTCTACTGCTGCAGTTAGATGAAAGCATGGAATTATTATTGACCTTAAGACCTTGTAGATCTTGAATGCCTGCGATTAATCAATAGGGCATAATGAGAATACCCCAAGATTTTCTGTATGAGAAGAGATAGTTTTGCTGACTTTTTCTTTTTGTGCAGAAAACAGCATCTGTGTTAGAGCCCAATCCTATGCATGTCTACTCAGAAGTAAGTTCAATTATAATCAATGGGGCTCACTCCCAGGTAAGTGTGGATAAGATTGCAGAATTAGAATCTCTTGCAATCCTAACCACACTTTCTTGGCAGTAAGTCCCATTGAACACAATAGGATTTATTTCTGAGTAGACCAGCATAGGATTGTGCCCTGAATCATAAAATAAGAACGCTGAAAGACTGTTTCCTATTTTTACTTAACCCGTAATAAATCTGTGCCATTTCTGTTGAAGCTGGCTGGGAAATTTTGACCCCTGCTTAAAATGAGGTGTGGGAATCACACCTTGGGAAAATTAATTTGAGTTTGGAAAGGTTACAAATGAGGAGTTCACAGTGGTAACAGTGAAGGGCAAATTTCAACACTTGGTCTAGGCCTCCCCAGCAGGTTTGATCCTCTGTGCCACAGGTCCATGCCCAACTCTGCCTTCCAGTGGCGTCACTAGGGAGGCGCGGAGGGCACGGGGTGCAGGCCACACCAGGTGACACGCACATCAGGGGTGACACGCACTGGGGGGTGACATGCTAAAATCACAGTGGTTAGGTGTAACCCCATCACATTATATATCATTGGATGCAGAATTTCAACCGGAATGCAATGCAAAAACCCTGAGTGGAATATCTCTTTTCTATCAAAAGTTATGGCCAAAAAACTGGAGAACAAAAATGCATTGATCCCAATGGAAAGTGAAAGTGAGCCGTATAGCGCTTTTACTCATGAGTAGGCGAACTTGCCTTAGTCCATCAGAAAGGGCAGGCTGAGAGGAATGCAACGACAATGGAATGGTCCTGATCCAATGAATGCAGCCCCCAAAAACACCTGAGAAGGAAGTCCCTCCCTCCAAGCAGATGAATGTATTGAGCCCTATGGAAAGCGAAACTAAGTTTCATGGTCGCGTTTACTCGCAAGTAAGCAAACTTGCCTTGGCTGGTGTGGAAGATCAGGTGAAGGAGAGTGCAAGGCTACCAGAATGGCCCTGATCCTATGCACCTGCTGCTAAACAATGCTGCAGAAGGCAGCCTCCCCTCCCCCAAAGGATCAAAACAGAGGCTTCAACTGATAAGGTGAATTTTTTTGAGACATGCAAAGCCAGGTGGATCCTGACAGCGATCTGGTTTAAACAAAAGTTCTTAAATGGAACTGGGCACTGGGTGGGACTGAAAACTTTACTGGTTTTGGAGGGGGGGGGTTATTGCAGGCAGGCTACAGAGGAAATTCACTTGGTGGAACAGTGCTGGCTTCTGCTTATTTAATGATTTGTTTTATTTTAATTATTTATACATTTATTTTAATTTGCCTGATGATGTCACTTCCACCATGACATCACTTCTGATGGGTCTTGGACAGATTGTCATTCTAAAAAGTGGGTCCCAGTGCTAAAAGTTTGAGAACTGCTGCAATAAGGTGTTAGTAAGGGGAGGGGTGACACCACTAGTGATCAAAATCACTAAAATCATAATTTGGAGGAATAATACCATCATGTTATACATCAATCAATCAATGCGTCATTTCGTGCAGAATGTGTTCTATCTTTGTTTTATCAAAAGGTGCAGCCAAAAAACCGGTGGGGGCGGAGCAATGGCACATCACCACACCCACCACCTGGGGTGTGGCCCCGCCCACTGCATGGGGAGTGACACGCTGGCATCCCGCACCGGGTGATGCGAACCCTAGTGACGCCACTGCTGCCTTCTCCATCACACACCATCGTTTCTCTGAGGAGGCATGGGAAACATAATCCCTGCTGTGGGGTTACTGGTTTTATCTCCTCCCTTCTGCCCCACACATGCTTTCCTCTACTTCTGGGCTCCATCTGCACTAGATACAGGAGGAGGAAGATGCAAAATGGGCAGAGTGAGTAAGAGGGGAGCAACAGTGGAAGTCTGGAGGGAGGCAGGGGGAGCAAAAGCCCCAGGCATCACGCCTGTGGGCCTTGTGGGGGCACCTCCGCACCCATGGTGGCACTGCTGCCTGCTACACCTCTATCCACCCTCTGGAGCCATTCTGGGGGCAGGCAAAGACCCGCGCTGAGTCCATGGGTGTTCTGAAAGCCTTCTGAAGCCTCCAGAGCACCCTTAAACAGTACTTCTGTGGGTGGCGGGGGGGAGTGTTGTGGGGAGGTGGCAAGTTGGTCCTATGCCCCAGGGTGGCACAGGGGTCCAGGTCTGCAACTGGGAAGCAGCAGTAAACAGCAGGGCACAGGATCTTGGACAAAGTAGAACTTTCGGCAGTATGGGGAAAATATCGTACATACATAGAGGTGTTTGTTTCTGGAGAAATTGACAGATGTGCTTCCCAATCTTGAGGGACAATCAGATCTGGTTGAGTGTTCAATACATCCCATTGCAGACATTTACAGCCCAGTCCTGCCTAACCCCCTACGGGCAATGTGGTGGCAGCAACAGGGTGTCTGCTGTATCCCATGATGGACTTTTGGCCTGTTGATGTATCCTCAGGGTGAGGGAAACCCAGCAGCTGCAATGGGTCAACTCAGACCGGTGCCAGCATTGAAGCTGACACAAGTGCATGTTGACCCATGAAGGTGGATCAGGGCTGGGAAAGGGGTCAGGATTCAAAGGGCAGCACTGCAGCTAAACCCAACCACTCTCAGGACTGATCCGCCCTTCTTCCCACCCCTGTCCCCTACATGTTCCACCCACCCAGATCCTCTCCACCACGTTCTACCCCCTGCACAGTCAGAGTGGGTCCCTGGTCCCCAGTCCTGGCTGCTCACCACTTGTGGCAGTGGCCAAGCCATGCCCATTAGCATAGTGATGTTTACAACTGCCGTAAAGCACATTACACTCATGGAACACATGTTCCACTGGCATAACACGCCTATAGGATTAGGCCATGAATAAAGCTGTGTGACCCAGTTAGATTTGTTCAGGGGCTCTCAGACTTTTTAGAGGCAGTTGAGGCTGCTGCCTGATTTATAAATGTCAGATTATAATGGTGATTGGGCAGCAGTGTCCCCGCCACTAGCAGCTTGGTGCATATAGTCTAATCTGCCTTGTCAGTTTTGCAAACCACCAAAAATTGGGTTAAGACCCACTTACACTCTCACATAACACCAGAACCAGGGGACAGCCACTCAAATTGAGTGTTGGGAGAGTAAGGACAGACAAAAGAAAATACGTATTTCTTTACTCAGTTGTTTGGCAACCTTCAGTCTCGAAAGACTATGGTATAAGCCTACAGCACCCGGTATTCCCAAGTGGTCTCCCATCCAAGTACTAACCAGGCCTGACCCTGCTTAGCTTCCAAGATCAGACAAGATCAAGCATATGCAGGGTAACAGTTGCTGCCTATGTGGTCAGTATGTGGAACTCCTTGCCGCAGGATGTGGTGATGGCGTCTGGCCTGGATGCCTTTAAAAGGGGATTAGACAAGTTTCTGGAGGAAAAATCCATTACAGGTTACAAGCCATGATGTGTATGCGCAACCTCCTGATTTTAGAAATGGGCTATGTCAGAATGCCAGATGCAAGGGAGGGCACCAGGATGCAGGTCTCTTGTTGTCTGGTGTGCTCCCTGGGGCATTTGGTGGGCCGCTGTGAGATCCAGGAAGCTGGACTAGATGGGCCTATGGCCTGATCCAGTGGGGCTGTTCTTATGTTCTTAACTACAATTCCCAGGAAGCCTTGCAGGTCTCTTGTTATCTGGTGTGCTCCCTGGGGCATTTGGTGGGCCGCTGTGAGATGCAGGAAGCTGGACGAGATGGACCTATGGCCTGATCCAGTGGGGCTGTTCTTATGTTCTTAACTACAATTCCCAGGAAGCCTTGCAGGTCTCTTGTTATCTGGTGTGCTCCCTGGGGCATTTGGTGGGCCGCTGTGAGATACAGGAAGCTGGACTAGATGGGCCTATGGCCTGTTCCAGTGGGGCTGTTCTTATGTTCTTATGTTCTTATGCTGCATTTATTTATTGTCGCTCATTCTCCCTCTGGGTCTGGGAACAAATAGCTCCTTTCCCTAATGAGCACAGTGTATCTTCATCAACATTTGCTACATTCATTTCTTTAACTACATCTGTAGATATCTACAGCAAATGTGAGCATTCTTAACGGAGAATGTTGTAGACGACAGCAATTACAAGCTGCAAAATTTTTACCTTTAGTACCAGGAGAATACGAAAGAAAACAATTAAAAAGAAAATTGAAACACACCACAAGTGAGAACAACAAGACACAGAGATATTTAGTACAGCTTCCGAAAAAGCTAATTGTAATTTCCCTATCAACTTTCTTTGACAAGAGCATGGGTCTCCAAACCCTGGCCTGGGGGCCAGATGCGGCCCATGGAGAGCCTCTGTCTGGCCCGTGGCCAGCCTCTGATCCCCTGAGAGCTTCTGGCCCAGTTGACCAAACACAACCAGAGTTGTGCTTGTGGAGTGGGGGAAAAGGGGTCCATTTAAGAGTATACTTTATTTCTTGGGCTGTGTTGGTGCTTGGAGAAATTCTGGACATTTGAGCTCGCTCATTCATTCATTCATTCATTCATTCATTCATTCATTCATCTAAATTCCATCTCTAATGCATTTATTTAAATTTTATATCTAATTTTTTTCCCGGCCCTTGACACTGTGCCAGATATTTGATGCAGCCCTTTGGCCAAAAAGTTTAGAGACCCCTGGAGGTTTGAACATGGGAAATGGGCCAGTATTGTCAGGCCTTCAAGTTTCCAGAAAGGGCTTTTCAAAAAAAAAAAAAAAAAAAAAGGATCTCATGAAAGACAGGAAATTGAGTAACCAAAGGCTTTGTAAAAAGTAAAAACTTAAGTAACAGCTTAAAGAAAAGAAACTGTTTGGATAAATAACAGCTTCTAAGAAAAGAAAAAGGTTAGTTATGAAGTATCTTTAGGATTGGTACTTTACATGATAGAACCATTATTATTTAATCAATCAGTCTGCAGGCAAAAAGTGCTGACTTCAGTGAATTCTTCTATCAAATCAATTTTGATATATAAAACGTAGGCATTGTTTACAACTACCCTGCTTTGATGGACTTGCAGGGCTTTGCATTGTCTTGCTAATTTTAAGGGTGTTGCTGGGAATGTCCTCAAAGGCTCATTGTGGTGCCCTGGGAGCTGACAAGTACTAGCTGACAATCATATCCCAGGTAATTGATCTCTTAACTAACAATACCTCTGTCTTCTCCAGATTTAATTAAGTTTGGTTGGTCCCATCCAGTCTATCACTGACACCATTCTCTAATTCAGACCTCCATGGGCTCCTTGAGTGAAGGTGAAAAGGAGAGTCGGAGCTGGATGTCATTCATATATTGATGACACCCAACCTCAAACCTCTCTGTCATTTCCTGCAATTATTTCATGTAGATGCTAAAAAGGAGAGGGGACAGTATGGAGTCCTGAAGGACACCAAAGGCCAATCACCATTATGTATTAGGTGGTGCATGGCTCAGTTTGATCCTGTATCTCTGTACAACTGATAGATTTCATTTTTTTTAACTTACAAACTGACAGATTACATATAAACACTCTTGACTGTTTCCTTCACAGAAACTAACTCTGGGACTGTATAAAGTTAGTGAAACACTGAGCAGAGAGTGTGGCATTCATATTTTCATTCGAAAAGGTCATTATCAAAGTTTGCTGAATTGACCACTTTTTTCAGGTGTGAAGATGCCGGAGAGCTGCAAAAACAGACGACTGCATAAATGATTTAGGGAGCAACAGCAGAGAGTTAATGAATTATGGCAATATTAACTCAGTAATGTATTCATTCAGTTTTTGCTAAAATGCCTTTTCAACACCCAATGATGCAAGGTGACACTTCTCAGCAAAGCGCATAAGAGGTGGGGGGGGCATCAAGGTAGCTCTCAAAACCCTAGTAGACCTCGTTCCACTATGGTGGGACTCGGCAAGCAACTAGGCTGGATTTAGATGAACCCAAAGAAAAATTCCTCAGTACTCAATGGAACTCCATTGCTGTAATAAAACTGGTTTATTTAAGAACTCTGTGGAACTCCTTGCCACAGGATGTGGTGATGGCATCTGACCTGGACGCCTTTAAAAGGAGATTGGACAAGTTTCTGGAGGAAAAATCCATTATGGCTTACAAGCCATGATGATGATGATGATGATGATGATGATGATGATGATGATAACTTTATTTTTACCCCGCCTTTCTCCCCAAAGGGACTCAAGGCGGCTTACAACAGGTTAAAACAGATTAAAAACATAATTTGAAAACAGATAAAAGCATATTAACACATATAAAAATAGTAGTCAGATAAAAAGTAGTAAAAAGGTAAAAAGAGCGTATGTGCAACCTCCTGATTTTAGAAATTGGCTATGTCAGAATGCCAGATGCAAGGGAGGGCACCAGGATGAGGTGTCTTGTTATCTGGTGTAACCCTCTGTAAGATGTGTTCCTGTGGGAGTAAAAGGAGGAGAAAGAGAGCTCCACCACAACAAAGTCACCCTGTATGTTTTTCATTTTGTCTCTGGCAATTTCTAAACCAACTCTTTCTGGCTGCTCTGAGTTATGTGTTCTCGGTCATTTGGGGGAAAAAACCATGTCCTAGACTTGAATATATCAAGAAGTTTCCTGTTTCTGCTCCTGGCTGGTGAGTTGTCTATGAAACCAAACTTGAAAAACTACCACTGGGAAAACTAGTTTCAGAGCATAAGCAGAAGGCAGAATAAAAAACTACAGTACATTGATAATGTTACATTATAACAACAACAACGACAAATTCCCAGTTACCTGTGGGGTAATTTTGTCACAGGCACCATTAAGCATTGAAGCAGAAGTACCCTGAAGTGCAACTTACAAAGCATTGGTCATGGTGGACTCCATTAATATAACTTTTGCTAATGGTGCCTGATGTTGGAAGGACACAGCACTGAATTCCAGAAGTCATTTGCAATGTCAGGTTTTGTTCCATGAGCTGTATCCTTCCTGAGTTCCTATAGTTCTACAATTATGTTTCTCACACAGAGAAGGTCTGTTCTGAAAATCTGAAGGACAGTAGCAGTTTCTCTCCAAGTTATGGTCAACCACACAAAAGGCCTCTGTGATCAAAAGGAGGAGAGTCCAAAGCTTTATACAACACAAAGGCAGTGGTGTCTCCAGTGTGGATGTCACCCAGGATGTTGCCTGGGGTGGACATCACTCCCTGCACCACACAACACACCATATACACCTGAAGGGATGCATCGCACCCAAAAGTGATTCAAGTGGTGACACAATGACATCATCCTAGGCACTGCCAAATTGCTTCCAGGGTGGCCATTTCCAGCTGGTCGGAGCCTCAAGGAATGGGCTTCACCGCCAAATGCGGCATTGGCCTCTACTCAGTGGGGGACCCCCAGGGCATGTCACCCAGGGCAGACCGCCCCCCTGACCCCGCTTGCTACACCAATGCACACAGGTGACTCTGGGCTTGTGGATACTGAGCCTTGGTTGCTTGTTCCAGTCAAAGAAATGTATTGGTTGGCAACCTTCAGTTTTGAAAGACTATGGTATAAGCCTATAGCACCCGGTATTCCCAGGCGGTCTCCCATCCAAGTACTAACCAGGCCTGACCCTGCTTAGCTTCCGAGATCATGGTATAAGCCTACAGCACCCGGTATTCCCAGGCGGTCTCCCATCCAAGTACTAACCAGGCCTGACCCTGCTTAGCTTCCGAGATCATGGTATAAGCCTACAGCACCCGGTATTCCCAGGCGGTCTCCCATCCAAGTACTAACCAGGCCTGACCCTGCTTAGCTTCCAAGATCAGACAAGATCAAGCATGTGCAGGGTAACTGTGGCTAGTCATAGCTAAATAATACAACTCATGTAAACACACACAGACACAAAATGGATCATAAAATTTGTAGAAAAAAATCCTCCAAAGTTTTCTGAAAAGATTGTTCACTGTGAATTATTCATTCAACTTTCTCCCAGTGGAATGAACAGCAGAGAAGAGTCAGTAATATATTCTATTGCCAATGTTACCCCAAGGCACGGCCACCCAGCTCTTTTCTACAAAACCATAATACGGAGGAATAAACATGATTAAAGTAAATATCAAGAGGATGCTGGTAATAAATAATACCCTGTGTCAAATAAAATATAGCTAAGGAAAAAAGGCAGCAGGAAATTAATAGAGCCACGTCATATCCTATTACACAAACCTGAAAAAAAAAATTTACTAGCAAGTAGCTGTTGTAAATTTGTCACAACATATTGAGAGGGAACCGCAGGCAAAGTGTGCCAATACCAGGGGAATGCTGGACAAATGATCAGGTTTTTAAGCAAGGCGAGCCTGCATTCCAAGAGATGTGTGATGTGTGAATTGAATGCCATTGTTTGGATGCTGAGATAATGGAGTTTGGCCATCTTGTCCCTACTCAGAGCTACAGCTGCCAAAGTGAGGAGCTGCCAAATTTTGGAAAGCTTCGGGGAAAACGCACTTCTCCCCTCCCCCTTCCAAACCCTGGAGAATGACATTAGCAGTTCATCAGGAAGTCACCCCAGAACTTTTCTAGACTTCGGTGCACTCTCTTCTTTCTGGATGAAAGGGCACCCATGACTTATATTAGAAACAAGGAATTTGCAGGGTTGGCACCAACAATCTTCTGGTGGTTGTACCCATGGTTTACTTAATCTGTAAAGCCTTAATCACTAGGTGGGAAACAGTGTTTGAGGGCGAGTAGTGGTAATAATATTTATTAAATATGCATATAGATCAATGATCTTCAACTGGCATTCTGCGGAACATTGGTGCGCCATGAAAGGTCTACTTGTGTGCCATAGGAGTTTGGAGCACAGCGGTGGAAAATAGCTGAAAAACTCTTCCAGGGTCTGCGGCTCTGGTTCTAGGGCAATAATAATTCTGTCTGTGTGTAGTAATGGATTGTCTGCCTCTCTTCCTCCGTGAGCAGCGACAATTCATTACTACAGACAATTACCCTAGAAGCAGAGCTGCAGAACCTGGAAGAGTCTCCTGAAAGCCAGAAGCGACATCACAAGAGATGAAGACCGTAGAGGTCTGTGTGCCTGATATTGATAGATATTGGATCATCTTCTGCAAAACTATGAAGCCTGAGCTTATCAACGATATGAAAACCAAGTATACTTGAGGTTAGTAAGGACCTTAATGTGATATGCTCTCAAGCTGGAGGTAGAATTCATGAAGGACAGGAACTGTCATATAACACCCGGCGTAGGACTTTCCCTCTGGGTTCCAGAATTTGAGCATCAGCTCTGCCCAGCATAAAATAACAATGAAACTAGAAGACCTGGGCAAGCGAAAAGGCTTGTCTTGGAATACAGGCTCAAGTTCAGGCTCACCTTGAACTTCCCGCTTCTCTGGTTTCAGTGTCCTTTAAAAGGAAGTAAGACGCCTGCTGACAGATGAGTCGACAAGTTCTGATGTGAGATCCTCAGAGAAGCGGTTCTCAAACTGTGGGTCTGGGATCCACCAGTGGGTCATGACCCAATTTTTGGTGGTTGGCAAAACTGACATCAAGGCTGCATTGAGGATTAAACAAGCTGCTACCTAAGGGGGGGGCACTTCTGCCCAATCTCCTTTATAGCCTCACTTTTTGGCATTTATAAATCAGGCAGCAGCCTCTAGGTCCTCTAAAACGTTTGAGAACCACTGCCTCAGAGGTATCTGAAGCATGTTTCGTTTTCTGATGCTGCTCCTTGCTTTCAGCAAACTCTTTTGCAACTCACCTGATCTGTGGGGCCTATTTCCTGCCTGCATAGCCTTAGCATTCCCCTTGGCCAGTTAGAGCCCAATTCTATGGGCTGCAGTGTCAGCGCTCCACCAGCACTGCCGACCCAGGCTGGTGCACTAAGGCACTTTTGCACCAGTGGTAATGATGTGCTGCCGTCGCTGAGCCCAGCACCAATCAGTGCTGGGCATCAGCACCTGAAGGTGGCTGCCGTAAGCTCCTGGCGGTAAGGAAAGCCACTGGTCAGCAGTAAGGCTTTTGGGGCAGAGGGAGGGCAGGAAGGGGGCAGAACTGGATGGGGGCAGGGGGAGGGGAGGAGTAGGCTGGGAGGGGGATGTAGACATCAGCAGGCGCTGCTGCCATATCCAAACCCCCTTAATGGACCAGGAAACCCGACACAGGCCTCCTTGATTCTGCATTGGCTCAATAGTGATCACAGATCCAAGGAGACCCATTGGGGCCACCAAGGTGTTACACAGGGTAAGGGAATGTTTGTTTCCTTACACTGAGGAGACCTGGCGCTGCTTTCCTGGCTCCATGGGATACCGCAGTCACCATTTTGGTGCCACTGTAGCCATGGGTGCTAGATTGGGCTGTCAATCTCATCCACCTTCTCACTTCCCCCTGATAAATTGACCAAGGAAGGCAAGAACTCAAGAACTGCAGAGGAGTCAGAAGAAGGTAGAAGTTATTAGATGCCTGGCTCTTGAGATGAACGCTAGTGATGCATTCAAGGCACGCTTCCCTGTCAGAAGAAGAGAAATGTATAACAGTAAACCTGTATTCTTTTTTTTTTTTTTTTACAACTTCCTAGAGAAAATGACACCTAAGATCACAATAAAGATCTTGGTTTTGGCCAACCTAGTTGACAGTCTATTTTTAATGTCCTTCAACATGAAACCATGACACAGAATTCTGTTTTTCTCCTGCTCGGTTGTACATTTTGAGCCATTTCTTGCTTTCTGCTCACTAAATCAATTTGCTGTTTCCTTCTGAATGAACACTGTTATGATCCTTCCCAGGTTCAGATGACAAAACTTGGGCCTCTTCCAAGAACAGCTCTTACATCCCTTTCAAGTAGTTTTGCAGCAGGTGTTTAAAGCTGGCCTTCGCTTTCTCACCTCCCAGAAGACGTATTGTGTTTGTTCCAAAGTGTTCCTTCGCGAAAAGGAAAGCAGGGCAAGAGAACACTTTCTCAGTCCTGAACATCATTTCCAGCAGCGCACACTCAGGACATTCATCTTTGTTTAGTTATTTGCAGGCTGCATCTTGGATGTATGCATTAAAAGACTTGCAAACCTAAATTAAGAATTAAGAATCGCTAAATTAAGAATCGATTTAAAAGCAAAACAGTTCCAATAATACTTATTTTAGTACCATCAATGTAGAAGAGTTATATAAGCAAAAAGGCAAGCCCTCGCCCTTCCCAAAGACCCATCAATCAAGTCAAAATTTACATCTGACTGGGACAGAGATGTGAATTGCATCACAGTAGATAATACGTGGAATTATATTTGCATGAAATTAAACGTTCCATAGAAACACATTTATGGGGAAATTACTGTAAGGTGATGTATAGATGGCAGTGGTACGGGCTATGTTTAATAAAAATGTTCTTTATCAAAAAGGATAAATGCTGGGGATGCAGGCAAAAATAAATTACTTTTATACTTGGACAGCCTGTTATGAAAAGTGTTCTTTTCTGTAAGGAAGTAATTTGCATCATAACAGAGACAGAGCAACATCTCCCACTAGATCCTTTACAGCAAGTTTACTTAAGAGCAAGTAATGGATCTTATTCCTGGGAAATTACAGAGGTTCAATGTGCTATCAGGTTCTGGAAGAATATAAGAAAGGTTGCAATCCTATACTGTACACATTTTCCTGGGAGTAAGGCCCACGAACAGAATGGTGCTTACTTCTGAGCAGACACGCAAAGCTTTGCGCTTGCAAGAAAAACTGGGAATTGATTCATCAATCAAATTCTAATAGCTAGGAGTGACACGTCAAAAACAGAAACTCTGTTCACAAGTGTTAAGAAGAGGGTGGAATGCCCTCTTAATTTATGTTAATGGCAATTCATTTTCATTAATTAATATTGATGGTGGCACTTATGCATTTAATCAGTTTTAGAGCGGGAAGAGGCCGCTAAAAACTATCTTACTATAACTAGAATTTATTCTTGCACTTTTGAAATAGGAGATTTAGTTAAAATGCATCTAGAGGCATTTTGGTTTGTATCTCACTTGGTGAGATGCTAACACAATAATGTACAGGTTATGAAGGTATAGAAGGAAAATAAATCAAAGCAGAGGAAATAAAACAGTAAATTCCAGGAACTGTTGATGCAAAGGGCTGAAGATGCGCGTACTCTAAAAATTAGAGATACACAGATAAGAGGAATACATTAATCAGAGGTATTTGTATTCTCCCTTCTTTCAAGTTCAGGGTAGTACACGTGGTGTTCTGTCCCTTTGGATAACCAGGTTTGACAGAACTATGCGTTCATATCATGTATCCAAGAGGCGTTCAACTGAACAAGGCTCACTCATTCACACGTCTGCATGTCTAACAACTTTTTCAACCTTAGAGCCCCATCCTCCAGGGGTACAGCACCAGTCTGGCACACGCTAGGAACAGCCAACACAAAAGTGCTGGAAAGCACTTCCCGATGACTGAGCAGTAGTCATCACTGGTGCACTAGTCTTCATGGGTGTGTGCTGGCCTGTCACTTCTAGGCTGAGAAACCTCTACCTCCACTCCTCTCATGCCAGTCTCTTTTTGAGGTTATCAGCTGTTCTTTCCAATCATCTGTGGCGCGGGGCTGTACAGCTGCTCATTCTGCAGTGCGCAATTCACTGACAATGGCCTTGACGTGGCTTCACTCACTGTTCCTGGGAGGGAGCCAACTGACCTTCTCAGTCCTCTACCTTCTTCTCCTTCCCTCATCTTGTTCAAGTTTCTTGTAAACGCTTTCTGAAATATACAGATATGAGAGTTATTTCCTCTTAAGTTTTGACTCTTTGTGGAGTGTGACAACTCATATTCACCTAACACTTATTGCCCTGTAGATGTTTAGAGAAGGGGTTCTCAAACTGGTGGGTCATGACCCACCGGCCTGGGAAGCCTGGCCACTGTCCCATTAAGGAACAGGGAAGGGGGGAAGGCAGCAAAGCGATCCCCAGGACTGCGCTGCTGCCAGGGATGAGGAAGGGGGGTTTGCACTCCTGCCTACAGCCAGTGCCAGCCTCCTCGGGGGTCCAGGAAGCCTGAGAACCCCTCTGCAGCCTCCAAAGGTCTTTGTCACAAAACCGAAAGGGGCCGATTATCTTTTTTCAGGCTTGGGGAGCCCTGCAAAGGGCTCCCCAGTCTACCCAGAGGCTGGCAATGGCTGAAGATAAGTGTGCATGATCCTGAGGATTGTGTTGCTGCCTTCCCCCTCCCCTGCAATCATTTACATCGGTTCTCAAGCTCCCTGAGAGTTTGAGAACAGCTAGAGTGTGCCTTTTTATATGATCCTTGAAAGAATACGTAACTCTACTGTCTAATTTAAATCCGACCTGTTCACCCCTTTTTTTTTTTTTGGACTGTCCCCCTCCCTTGGCCGCCCTGCAAATTATTTTGTTCAACTTACTAATCCGAGCAAAAGAAGGGCTTTCATGCTAGCGAGACGGAACATATTCCCATCTGCAATACATCAAGGGAGATTTTCTAAAATCTCGCATACAGATAGATTATGCTTGTTTTGTTCAGTTGAACCAGACACTTTGGATCACATCCTTCTTCCGTGCACTGTCCATCATAATCTCAAGCCTTCCTTACTTGATCCTTTTCTTTCTTCTCTTCCTGTCTCTCTTGCTGATCCTCTCCCAGTTCTTCTCAGTGACTATTCCCCTTCTATCACCAATTTGGTGGCGGAATTTTTAGCGGTAGTTGCTAAGGCAAAGATCAGAAGCTAATACCTCATAAAGTTGCATTTATTTCCTGTGTTATAATGTTATTGCTTGTGGATTTCCAGTATGCCAATAAAGGTTTATCGAAGTAAGTATGATCCTTGAATTCAGTCTGTCCCATCCCATTCCTCCCAAAGAGATGCCCCCTCCCCCCAAAAATTCTTCTGGAGGGTCAGAAGACCTTTAGGAATGACATTCAGCTGGCTTGAATATTGAAATGGCAGGCTGCTCATTCAAGGGGCACTTGGGAGCCAAGCTTACGTCAGCGCAGTGGCATAGCTAGAGGGGTTGTAAAGCACTATATTTTGCAGGCACCTGACCACACCATGCAAGCGGCACCTCCCCCTTCCCTTCAAAGCTATTCCAGGTGGTGGGTGCATTCACCTCTGTTTTGCTTCCGTAGCCCAGAAGGGCTCCCAAGGTGGGGGGTAGCTTGCACAGCGCATTCAGCCACCCGCAAAACTTAGTGCCTTGCGCCCCCTCTAGCTACTTCACTACGTCAGGGAAATCTTCAGTTTTTTGTTTTTCTAAATCGAGACCCGCAATGAAAAGCATGAAACATCATATTTCAAGGTGTTAACAACAAACATGAAGAAAATCAACCCAAATTTGTTATTTAAAGACATTGTGGTTGATAAGGTTTCAATTCCATATTTGAGTTTGGTGAAGCCAACAGGACAAACAGCTTCTGCATGAAGCTTCATTTTACTTGCTCTTTCACATATTGGATGCTGTGACCCATCTGGCTCAGAATAGAACATATATTACACAAGAAATCACAATTAGGAGTGTTGTTGTTTTTTTTGCTTAATGCAATAGTGATGTTGAAAATAGCTGATAATGAAGCCATCTGGTGCTTTAAAACTTATGATCACATACAAATAGTCTCATACATAACCTCTCTGCAACCACTTTATTTAAATAAAGCCGCTGAGCAGAACGGCGGAAAAAATAGATGGGATGCTCTATGGATTGTACGTTTCCACCTGTCGCTAGGAGGAGGGTGACATTTTTAATGTTACCCCCCAAAGTAGGAAGCTCTAGATGGCCTGATTTAACTCAGAATCTTTTTTTTTGGCATAAACCCACACAGAGCTATTGGATGGTTTTTAAACTTTGCGCTAAATAACTGAGGGATGGGAGAGATGAAAAGCACCACCTTCACACCCAGAAACCACATATCCTGGAGTCCCAGTCAAAACCACATCATCCACAGAAGACCCCCCCCCCCCACAGAAGCTATCTGAACACTGGACAGCAGAAACCACATGTGGAGCTGTAATTTTGACTCAGACAAAGTCTAGATCAATATTGTCTAAAGCTGCAGTCTCCAAACTGGAGACCAAACTGGAAACCAGGTCTACAGAGCTTGCGTCCTGAGTACACTTCTGTACTGCAGCGAGTCACGGACTCTCCGCTCACAACAGGAGAGGAAACTGAACGCTTTCCACATGCGCTGCCTCCAACGCATCCTCGGCATCACCTGGCAGGACAAAGTTCCAAACAACACAGTCCTGGAACATGCTGGAATCCCTAGCATGTATTCACTGCTGAAACAGAGACGCCTGTGTTGGCTCGGTCATGTCGTGAGAATGGATGATGGCCGGATCCCAATGAATCTCCTCTATGGAGAACTTGTGCAAGGAAAGCGCCAAATAGGTAGACCACAGCTGCGATACAAGGACATCTGCAAGAGGGATCTGAAGGCCTTAGGAGTGGACCTCAACAAGTGGGAAACCCTGGCCTCTGAGCAGCCCGCTTGGCTGTGCAGCATGGCCTTTCCCAGTTTGAAGAGACACTTGGCCAACAGACTGAGGCAAAGAAGGAAGGCCCATAGCCAGGGAGACAGACCAGGGACAGACTGCACTTGCTCCCAGTGTGGAAGGGATTGTCACTCCCGAATCGGCCTTTTCAGCCACACTAGACACTGTTCCAGAACCACCATTCAGAGCGCGATACCATAGTCTTTCGAGACTGAAGGTTGCCAACAACAACAACGCAATAGGAAAGGCATCCCCGGTGCAACCACACTTACCACTGAGGAGCCACCTTTCCGCGCCACCAATCTTTCCCAAACTGAGCTCCAGCCTGCCATGCCGGCCCACAAATCCAGGCACAATGGCAGGCTGGGGTGACAGAACCCAGAAGTGGTGAGCTGGAGCTTAGCTTAGGGGAGATTGACGACATGAGAGGGCTGCTTCCCAACAGAACAGTAAGGGCTGTTCACACAGGGGAGGGAAAAGGCAGGGCGCCAGATCCAGGGGCGGGGGGGAGGGGTAAGCTACTTACTTCCTTACTACCCTCCATCTTCACATGAAGTTTAAAAGGAATGCATAACCACCACACAACTATGGAGCAAGGAGTAGGAGTCTCAAAGTGCTCCTTCCTTGCAGAACACTGACAGTTGAAAGCAACGGTTCCCAGACTGTGAGCCTTGGCTCCCTGGGGAGCAGTGGAATCCTTGCGATAAACCTGCCACCCTGTACAATGTTTAGGATTGT